>NC_092335.1:39466018-39774537 GCF_046630445.1 Rutidosis leptorrhynchoides | reverse complement strand
ATCCCACATTGGTTGGGGATAAATGTCAAGGCCTATATATAAGCTCATGGGTGTCTCCCTCTACTACCAATTGGTTTTAGAGTACTTTGGGACTCATGTGTGTTATACGTTTGGCGCTTGTTTGGCTGTAATCAGTCCTATCAGTGGTATTAGAGCTCAGGTTAGCCCAAAAAAATTATAATGTGCATGAATCGCCCCTCGGTCTGCCAACGATAATGGATCCTATGTGTTCTTTATATCAAAGTCTCCCTGATTGGGCCCAGAACAGGTTGAGTGTTCCGGGCAAGTGGCCCGCAATATAAGATGAGTGGATCCTGTACGGAATATCGTTGAAGGGGAGGTCTGGTAATGTGGTCTTCAGTTTGAGAGAGGATTATTGGGTGCAAACTCAATCCCACATTGGTTGGGGATAAATGTCAATGCCAATATATAAGCTCATGGGTGTCTCCCTCTACTACCAATTGATTTTAGAGTACTTTGGGACTCATGAGTGTTATACGTTTATATATATATATATATATATATATATATATATATATATATATATATATATATATATATATATATATATATATATATATATATATATATATATATATATATATATATATATATATATATATATATATATATATATAGTAGAGGGATCAAATGAGAACCATTTTAAGAGTGAGAACTCTGAGAACTCTAGTAGTCGAGCAAAAACAAAACGCGGCCGAACAAATGATTCCTTGGTCGAACATTTTTTCATTTTCATGCATTAGGCTTGGTTCTACATTTTTTGTAGAACAGGATGTAGAACAGCATGTAGAACATGCTGTTTTACACTTGTTCTACATCAATTTTCATCAAATTAAGTTAGGGTTTAGATGTTGGGTTTAGATTTAGGGTTTATATTTTAGAGTTTAGAGTTTAGATTTTAGGGTTTAGATTTAGGGTTTAAAATGATTTTTTTTACACGAACGGTTTAGAGTTTAGGGTTTATGGTTTAGGATTTAGGGTTTTGGGTTTACGGAGTAACCCAAAATCCAAAACCCAAAACCCTAAACTCTAAATTGGACTAAAACAAAAAAAAAAGTTAATTTTGATGTAGAACGTGTGAAATTCGAACAAAAATGGTGAAATTCGAACTAATTTGGAAAAATATGAACTTATTTATGTTCTACAAAATTATAATTCGAAGAAAATCAGGTCCAATTTGAAAAAATTTGAAAATTCGAACATGTTCTACATTTTTCTGTTCTATCTTATGTGTTCTACATGCATGTTCTACATTTTCACCAGCTCAAAAAATTGCTCGATTATAAAATAATTGTTCGGCCGCGTTTTTTTTACTCGACCACCTCCATTTTTGTTCGTCCGTGTGTTTTTTTGCTCGAATTTCAGTGTATTTGGAGTTCCTAGAGTTCTCACACTAAAAAAGTTGTCACTGGATCCTCTCCCTATATATATATATATATATATATATATATATATATATATATATATATATATATATACACTTATGGTTATAATAATTTTTACAAAAAAATCTAGTTAAAACAACATTTACGGATATATGCATTTTTGTTTGAATTGGAAAGGTTTTTAAAGAATGAGAAAATGAACTAATAAAAGACCCTCTAGTCATTTAATATTTCATTTTCATCTTTTTTTTATAGCAAAAAACAAAAACTATATAAGCGAGTCATTTTCTTGAAAAAGAAAAGAACTAAAGGAATATAGAAGCATAAAGCGACCTGGCTCATGAGAACAAAATCGAAACTAAATATGCACTACCACACTAACCAATCAAAGACAATCGAAACTAAATTTACTACTACTCGTTATCTTTGACAAAGTAATATTAATTATTAGTTATAATAATTATTTTTTAAAAAAATTAGTTACAAAAACATTTACGGATATATGCATTTGTTTGAATTTAAAAGGTTTTTAAAGAATGAGAAAATGAGCAAATAAAAGACTCTTTAGTCATTTACTATTTCATCGTCATCTTTGAAGGGATTATAATTATAACAAATTTTAAAAAAATTAAAAAAATATTTACGGATATATGCATTTGTTTGAATTTAAAAGGTTTTTAAAGAATGAGAAAATGAGGAGTTTTTTTTGTTGAAATGGGGTTTTTTTTTTTTTTTGAAAAAAAGTTACAAAAATAGAAATGTAAAAAAAAAAAAAAAGTGTTACTCCTTAAACATAGGAATTCCGGAGTTCTAAACTCCGGATTTAGTGAGCCCGTAGTTCCAAACATCGGATTGTTGATTCTCTGCGTAAAAAATAAAAAAAATGAATCCGGAGTTCGAAAGCCGGATTTGGCGACGTGGCATTTTTTTTTAAAAGAATTGATCAGATGGTGTAATTTGGAGGTTTGCAGACACCACATGATGCTTGTTGTTGGTTAAAGTTTGGTGATAATTGTAGGAGATGAGGATGACTTGAGTGTTTGAGTTGTGTGTTGTGCATTAATTTCCACATCCCCTTTACCAGAAAACTAATCTTCAAAATGAATTTTATATCATAAATAGCTAGATGTATCAGTTTTTGTTTTTAAAGACAACATGCGTGGATTTGACCACATATACACTCAACTCTTAAAAAAAATGCCATGTCGTCGAATCCAGCGTTTCGAACTCCGGATTGACTTTTTTTTTTCTTTTACGCAGAGAATCAACAATCCGATGTTTGGAACTACGGGTTCCCTAAATCCTGAGTTTATAATATGAACGTTTTTTTTTCTTCATGTTTTGTGAAGTAAAATTTAGCCCGATTTAGAGTTTAGGGTTTAGGGTTTGGTGTTTTGGATTTATTCCTAAAACACCAAAACACCAAACCCTAAACCCTAAACTCTAAACTCTAAACCGTTCGTGTTAAAAACTCAATCTAAATCCTAAATCTAAACCCTAAATCTAAACCCTAAACCCTAAATTTCTAAACCCTAATATCTAAACCCAATAAACCCTAATATCTAAACCCTAATATCTAAACCCCGATAGCTAAAATCTCAAAATACGCTCGAAAAACACGATAATTGTTATATATTACTTCTTCGAGTGTTTTTCCGCCAAAATAAAAACATTTATCAAAAAGGGTCTCTACTAAATGTTCATATTTTCATCTCATCTATAATGTTCGTGAACAAAGTTTTTTCAAAAAACGAAAAAAAAAAAAAAAGTTTTTTGCTTCCCCCCGCTTCCCCCCGAATGGTTACTTCCCTCTTGATCCTGCCAATATATATATATATATATATATATATATATATATATATATATATATATATATATATATATATATATATATATATATATATATATATATATACCTTGCATGTTTTTATGTAAAAAATTAAAAGATGTCTACCTAGAAATTGATTGATCATTCATATTCATATATTATATTTAAAGGGAAGAATCGAGCCATATTAATCTATCACCTTCGCATCATATAATTCACTGTTCTAAGTAGCCATCTTTTCCTTTCTAAACATTTGTGCTTTCAACATCATTTCCCATGGCCAATACCAGCAACTTCACCATCATCTTCCCTAATCGGGTCTTGGAGACGTACATCGACAACATAATCCTGTTGCTTCCATTTGTACGTGGCTTACCACGAAAAAGTTACGAGTTTTAATACTAAATACCGATGTAGTTTCACACACCGCTAATCATACCGCGGGCGAGAGCAATAATCGTACCTTTTGGCCGACAAGATATATGATTGGCTGTTTACAACAAAACAAGGTCATGGTCATTTAATCAAAAAGTACTTTGATTGGTTTATCTCGATTGATTGTAGTGGGTAATGATCCCACGCAACTTAGTCCATCTATTGAGTATAGTGCACATCATGATGTTGTTGTCGACTTCACAAATGTTCATGTGATGTGGGGCGGGTTGTTAGTATTGTTTCTTGATCAAGGTTCTGATGAGGCCGGTGGTAAGGTTCCTAGCGTTCAGCGATGATACACTTTACAGATTTGGTCATATTCCTGATCTATCAGCACGTAAGTAATACTTCCTGTGGTTTTCTAGCTGTTCATATAGAACAAGTGTCCAGGGGCAATGGGCGAGAAAAAACCGGTGACCTGTGGGTACTCAGTTCGTGATGGGCGGGTAAAATCATTAAATCTTACCCGTGGGTATGGGTACATGTAAGAAATTATACCCGTCGATGGGTCGCGGACGGGTTGCGGGTATATACTACCCGTCACGGGTAAAACCCACCCGATCCGCTAATTCATGAGACAATTTTTAAATTTAAATAGTAAGTTATACACATATAATTATTATATATAAAACGATTTTACTTGTAATTAAATAATAATGAAATATATAATATTACATATTACATATAAGTAAAAAACACAATTTTTACGTTATTTTATATGTAATTTGTACATATAGTTTCTAATTAATAATTTTTTTTTAAATTTTATTTAACTAACTTGTATATTTTATTACCCGTGGGTTTATCCGAGACCCACGGGTATCCACGCGTCACGGGCATGAGCGAAATATTTTTACCCGCGAGAGGGTATAGGGTCTCAACGAGCAAAAAAAAACCCCGACGGTCGGGTTGCAGGTTTATAGAATCCGCGTCCATGGCCCGCGGGCGCCATCCCTACAAGTGTCTCTTCCCGAAAAGAAGGTTGAGCACCGGTTGAGATTTCGGGTTTAAGAGTTGTCCTCATTTCATATAGAGTGAAATGCGTATAATTAATAATGTTAATAAGAATGATTATACCGTCGATAAGGCAATTCTGGTAGATAAATATTCTACCTTTATGGTTGTCGAGTCACATCTGGTCGCTAATGTGATGAGAAATAACTCAACCTTATGCCTCGGTGTTGGAGGCGGGGCCCTTTTGAGTTTCTTGAAGTCCTATTTGAAGATGGAGGTTCTCGGGGTTGAGATCCATGACCACATCTGCACTATAGTTGCAAAACATACTTTTCAAATGTCGGATGATATCCGATTATTCGATGCTAATGCATAAATTCTTATCAAAGTCATGTTTGGTTTGGAGGCGAAAGGTCAGCATTATGTGGAGTTGTTAGATGAAGGTTTGGGTAACTTTAACGCCATATTTTTGAATATTAACGTACCTGATGATGCAGCTCCTATGGGAGTATGTTCTTCTCCTCCGATTTTGATTACGATGACAATGCTTGAAGGCATGCGCTCACTTCTTAACGCTCACGGAGTACTCATAATCAATGTTATTTCCCTCGATTGTATTTTTATGACGAGATTATTCGAAACACGAAGGATGTTTTTCACAAGGTGTACGTGTTTGAAAATCTATTTTTGTAAATTAGTATGAAATTTTTTTTGTAAAATTTAAGTTTGAAAATCTATTTTTGTGAGAAAAAAAAATTGTAAAACTGTTGGCATTTGTAACTTTTTTTTTCTAAAAAATATATTTTCAAAAATAGATTTTACAGAAATAATTTCATGCTAATTTACAAAAATTGATTTTCAAGCACGTACATCTTGTGAAAAACATCCTTCACGTTTCGAATAATCTCGTCATAAAAAATATAATCGCAGAGAATAACATTGATTATGAGTACTCTGTGCGCGTCCAGAAGTGAGCGCATGCCTTCAAGCATTGTCTTCATAATGAAAATCGGAGGAGGAGAACATACTCCCATAGGCGATACATCATCAGGTACGTTAACGTCCAAAAATATGGCGTTAAAGTTACCCCAACCTTTATCTAACAACTCCACGTAACGCTGACCTTTCCTTTTCAAACCTGACATGACTTTAATAAAAGTTTTTGCATTAGCATCAAATCAACTTATATCATCCCACATTTTAAAAGTATGTTTTGCAACTACAGTGCAGATGTGGTCACGGATACCAACCCCGAGAACTTCCATCTCCAAATAGAATTTCAAGAAATTCAACAGGGCCTCACCTCCAACACCGAGGCATAAGGTTGAGATATTTCTCATCACATTAGAGACCAGATGTAACCCGACAATCATAGAGGTAGAATATTTATCTACAAGAAATGCCTTATCGACGGTACAATCATTCTTATTAACATAATTAATTATCTCACTCTCTATGAAATGAGGACAACTCTTATCGGGAAAAGAGACTTGTTCTATATTTAGTTCGAAAATTAAATAAGAGAATTTATTTATAGTAACAATATCACCTCCCATTTTTATCGTCCAACTTCTCGGTCATATTTACCAAATCAGAACGACATCAAATCACGTGTATTACGTGAATAATTCTCTCGGTAACCATAAAATTGAGATCACATTCTTTTAACTTGAAATCATTCATCGTAAATACTCCATTTATATGAAGATCACCTCCAAACTAAGTGAACCAATACAGCCTACTATTCATTCTCAAATACTCTGTAACAAATTACCAAGGAAACTAAAAAACATAGACCAGCATGTGGAGGGGCCAAGTAAAACCAAAACAAGAATGATAACTTTCGTGAATAGTTTCGGTACAAACTCGGGTTATGTTTTGAAGGTAAATCGTAACCGAATATCAATCTGTATTAGCCATTGTTGATCCTTTTTTATACAAATACAAATTCTTGATTAAAACAACCAAACTAATTGTTAAACTCATAGTGTTTGGTTACCGTATTGGAGAGTTAACATTTTTAAAATTGCCGTTTATCCTTGAATAGAAATCTAAATCTTTTTGTTAAATTTATTTCGTAGTAACCAGTATAGTCAACATTGAAAGAAATTAACAAAATTTCATGTGTCGTATACTTAACTTCATGGAGAAGATGAAGTCTTAATATTTTTATAAATTTACAATTTGACTATATTTTGAGATGTTATGATATATTATCAACACTTATATAATAACGATGTTAAACGACTCAACCGAATAGACAAACAAGCACGAGAAACATTGACTCGATCGTTATATCTGCAAGCATTCCACAAAGTTCGTTTCACATAGAGTTTGGTTAATTGGATTTAAGAAAACTAATAGTTATCCTACGTTTTGATTGGGAGTTTTGAATAATTTTGACCTAAGCTAATTCTTGCAATAACAAGTAAAGCAAATAACGAGACAATAATCAAATAATTAAGACGTGTTCACTTGATTGATCCACCTCTCAAAATTCGATTGTTCTTTATACTTGTTAACCCTTTTGATGTTGGATTAGTATAAGTTAGTGTCACCACTAAACCTCAATCAAATAAGCTCATGAATTCACATAAATGCACTAAATAGATTTAGTCACGTTTGAAAGATCATTAAGACGTTGACTTAGTTTAATTCACATAAAACCATTAATTGTATCAATCACTTGAATACAACTAACAATGTTATTTTGACTTAAAGTCTTTTGAAAACCAAGTTGTCTAGATCACCAAAGGTGTTGAAGCACAAATTGTCTCACAAATCAAATCACTAAGACAAGCTAAACAATCTATGTAATCAAAATAGAGCTAGAAACAATAATAACTATGGGTCATCCTCACATACTAATTATATGTTTTTGAACAGCGATTGGGATCATCTGAGGGGGACTAAACCACCCGTTGCGATCATCTCCCGTTTCGACTATGTCGATGCAACGATAATAACCCCGCTCCCATCGCTGCCCGGGAGGAAACCTTGAAACCGATCCAAGGGCACGACCAAGTAAAAAACCCCCCTCCCCTTTACCCCCCCAAACGATATGGGAAAGGTGCCATGGCTGGATACTTCATGGCAGAGATGAAATTGTATTTTTAATATATAGCCAACGGGGGTCGAAATCCTGACCTCCCCTAAAGGAGGCAGGCCACTAACCGCTGGACCACATCACAACTTCCGATTGATTATTTTTAATAGCTATCTTTGTTCTTTTTACTTTTTACTCTTGAAAGTTAAAAGGTTAGTCTACCTTGAAAGCTATAAGGTCCCTAAGTCATTATACATTGAGCCACTAAACTATAAATATAAATATATTAATAATAAGTGTATTTTATTTCGGATATCGGATTATCCGAATATCCGAAAAATTTGAAAAATTGATCCGATATCCGAATCCGAAAATCCGGATATCCGATTTTCGGATATCCAAAAATTCGGATATCCGAATTTTCGAATATTTTCGGATCGGATTTTCAGATAATTCGAATTGCGGATTCGGATTTGGATATTATGCCCCACCCCTAATAATAACAAATGATCTTTAGCCAAGCTGAATAGCATACATCCATTTTTTCATCCAAACATCAAATTATTTCAATAGATTAGAACAACATCATGCTTGGGGTTTCACAGTCAAGAAAACACTAATTATATAGCCAATCATGGCTAGATGAAACACAATCAAAGAAGAAATAGAGCAAACAACTACCATTATTACAAATAAAGGATAATTGTACCCGAATGATATGGAAATTACAAGAAATTGAGATGGATGATAAAGATCAATCTACTAAGTAAATCTAAGCACTAGAGCTCCAAGTTAGACATTGATCTTCAATGGATGGTGAAAATGATGATTTGTGTGTGAAATTCGAGGTGGAAACTGTTTCTCACCTGCAAAAACTCTATATCTTTTCTTTTATACTTTGCAAAACAGCTAGGCCTATCTGACGTAGGAGCGCTGCTCTCCTTATTAGGAGTGTTGCTCCTTATAGCGTGGTGTGAGAGCGTCGCTCTAATAGACAGGCGCCTTATTGAAGATGATTCTGTTTAAGCATGAAATTGTGCTACTTGTTTTTCTTTTGAATAGTTGGACTATTACGCTAATGTCAACATTATATGAAAACCATAAAGGTAGAAGGTTTTTCATGTTTGGGTTACCCGGGAGGGCAAGTAATCCGACCCCAGCAAGATTACTCCCTGACTATTTCCAATCCTTCCCTAGCCACCACTAAATATTCGTCACATACGGGATTCGAACCTGAGACATCTTGCAAGGAACTCAGTGCCCTAACCACTGGGCTATCTAATGATGGTTAAATTAGTTATAATCAAAAGCTATGATATTTTCATTGAGAATCAAAGAATACTTGAAGATGAAAGATGGGAATAGTTTGGTTCTTATTTGATGGTTGACATAACAATAATAACTTGTAACCAAAATTACCCATTTTTCCAATTTGAATGGTTCATCATGCACCGAATTAGAATCCTTTTCATTTGCCTACAAAGTAAACCATCACAATAATTAGAGGAATTAGTTAATTAGTCAAGATTAATTATATTGGTTTTATATCTGCATTTTTATTTTATGATCCTTAATTTGAAAAGATGGTTTATTATTAGTTCAATATAGTTGGAATGTCCTAAATCACTTAAAGAGATAGGTTTGAACCCATTACTAGTCGGGTACCAGATTCTTAGACCACAAACATATATATTCTTTCCAAATAATAAATTAAGAGAAAATTTCAAGAACACAAATTCGGAATCAATTTTACAATTTGTTGATAAGCACGTACCCAAGTGGGCATGTTGTATGGCTTATATATATTGTGCTTATCAGATGTTGGTTGAAATGCAAGACGTACAATCCCACTTATAAGAAAGCAATATGTCTAGGCAGGCGGCTAGTAATGGTGGTAGTCGGAACATGATTGAGACTGCACCATCTAGACTAATTCGGCTAGATCGGCGGTTAACCACGGAGAAGAAATTACCTACGATTAAAGAAGATGAGTGTACAAGTAGTGATCACGGAAGCCAGCTTCATAACATTCATGGAAATCGTGCTGCAACATCTTCCTCATCGAATGTTTATAGTATCAAACATTATGCTTGTAATTAGTCATGTTGTTAACAATCAATAAGGATGGCTATATTTCTTAATAAATTTGTAGTTTCTACCGATCGAACCAATATGAAAACAAAAATATAAAGTGGAGAGACTAAAGATTAAACTAAATATTTTTTATTTTATATTGTATCTTAATCTTATTCTTATATTTCTTATATTCTTATATCTTATTATAAAAAGAAGAAAATAACTAAAAATATTAGAAGTTTGGTCAACAAAAAAGAAAAAAAATTGACCAGGAATATCGACATCACCCAGAGGGAACTTAGTCACCTTCGTGATCATATGCCACGCTAAAGATATGGGCATTGATAGGGATCGAACTAGTGACCTCTTGAAACTCAAACTAGTTAGGGTACGGTTCAGGCACTATCTACTTTGTAACCAAAAGAGAAATTGAGTTACATTCGGGTGAAAAGAAGAAATATATAGGAATGAAAAGAAATGTAGGATATTTTCAATATGTAAGGAAAGCCCCATATCTGATGAGGCGGACAAGCCTCAAGTCGGGAGGAGGACATGGCACCTGCTCGGAGAGGAGGACATGGCCCGTTCCCGAGGAGGAGAACATAGCCCATGCCCAGGGTCGAGGACATGGCCCATGCCCGGGGTCGAAGACATGGCCAATGTCCGGGGTGGAGGACATGTCCCATGCCCGCGGTGGAAGACATTCCTCATGTTCGAGGAGGGGGACTTGCCCCATGTTCGAGGTGGGGACTTGGCCCATGTATGAGGTGGAGGGCATGCCCCATTGTTCGAGGTGGGGGACGTGCCCCAAGTCCGAGGAGGATGACATGTCTCATGTTTGAAATGGAGGACATGACACTTGCTCGAGGAGGAGGAAATGATCCATGTTCGAAGTGGGGGACATGCCCAATGCCCGAGGAGGAGGATACGATCCATGTCCGAGCTTAAGCACATTGGCTCCCCATAGAAGATAAAACCTTGGGTAATCAAGCCCTCCGAGCGCGAGACCTATATCTGATGAATTGCACAGATTCCTTTTTAATTCTTTAACAACCTTTTCTTATATCTCTTGAAAAAACATTTACTCAAAAATCGCTATAAAATCAGTTTATTTTTTATTTATTACTTTCAATCATTTAACTCATAACAATATTCAGTCACATTTGTTTAAATGTAAAGATAAAATTGACAATTTATTAATTTAATTTAATTAAAGAATTAAAATTAACTGGAGATTTGAGGTTGTAACAATATAAGGATGTGGTCCGCATTTACATCTAGTCATGTATGAATCAGCCCATAAAACTACTTCCACTATTTCAATAATTCAATTCTATATGATCTTACGATAGATACATCCAATTATAACATGATTCCGACATGAAATACACCACACAAAAGCTATATTTGTTACATTTCATCATATGTTAAACAAACAACCATTAAGTAAAGATTCTTTGGTTAGTTACCGGGACTTGTTGTTGGATTCTTTTGTAACGGGTGTACCGTTTGATATTCCCGTTCGTTCTAAAATTATCGTTATTTTTAAACAAAAATTAAAAAATTAAGTATAGATTCTAGTGGGATGTGGTCATGTGGGTCCAATTGTCCAAACCACCACCTAAATCTCGCGTACATTGTACTACAAGGAATTTGACGGATTCGGCATTTGGTACCTTATTTGGTAGCCATTGAACATTTTTGTACTATAAGCAACTGTAATTTAAACTTGAAACATCTTTTGAGAAAATCAGATACTAACCCTAGCCCAATGTAATTTATGTAGGATATTTAAAAGATGTTCGATTTTGCCTTTCAAAAAGAAAAATTTACGTAGGATATTATTTTTTAGATTTTGTAATAACAACCCTTGTGTTTCCATTAACGTGTATAAAGTATTGTAAAATTTTATAACCGTCACTTAAAGTCAGTATATAACTATTATGTACAATATTTTTATGTACCTTAACAACAACTATAAAATACCATTCAAGTGCAATAAGACAATAACTAATAAAGGGTGATCGACGAATGATTACTAATATGGAAAGCAAGGTCTGAACCGAACTTAGTGGGATCCGATTCTACCCAACAATTTTAAAATCGGTAGCTGATTCAATCTCCAGTTTTAATTAACGTATGTAAAATCGAATCTCCCTTTAAAATCAGTCCTCCTTTTTCTCTGTTTTTATACACTAGTTTGTGTTAGACGATCTATGTTGCATATGTTTTATATTATTATTATTAGCCCATGTTCTATAAGGGCCAATTATTAGTTCATTAGGGTTATTATTTAGATGGCTATATCGGTCTAACATACTCAAGTATTTGATCATACATATTTTTTTTTACCTTATTTTTAACTCTGTCTATATGCACATCGAATATGAGCTGTTTAGAGCTGTTCTAAATAAGAATAAATTGCATAAAATTCTTTATAATTGATTAGTGGTATTAAAAATTTATAATTTAATAGAGGTAAAACCCTATTAAGAATCAGATGCAGTTATCAACTTATGCCTTGGGTGAAAGTGAAACACAAAAGTTAAGAACTTTGTTATCAGAATGGCTTTTCAAGAATCTACTGTCCGAATTTCACTAGCACTATAAAATTAATCTTATAGGTAATATTTACTATTAATTATAAAAGTTTAACATATTGGTTATTATAAATTGATGTCTAGGAGTAGAAAGTTTCGACATTGATCTTGATTTAAAGAAGGTAACAGTGAAAGGGAATGTAGAGCCGGACGCAGTCTTGCAGACCGTTTCCAAGACAGGAAAAAAAACTGAATTTTGGCCAAAAGAAACGTCATGTTGTGGTGGTCACAAAAAAGCAGAGGAACCAGTTGCTGCACCATCTACTGAAGCTGGAACAACATTGGAGCCTGTGGCCGCACCGTCTTGTGAAACTGTAAAACCAGAGGAACATGTGGTTGCACCATTTACTGAGGCTGAAAAGCCGGTGGCTGCACCATCTACCGAGGCTGAAAAGCCGGTGGAACCTGTGGCCGCACCATCTTCTGAATCTGAAAAGCCAACTGAACCTGTTGTTGTTGCTTGATCTTGTAGCAAGTGTTTTGAATGTTGGTCTTTATATGTCAGTAGTTGTGGGTTTGTTTGTGTAAGGTTGGAATTTGCTTGATAGTAAAACTCAGCCATCAGGAATAAATCTTGGCACTATGATAAATACAGAACATATGTCTGCATCAAAACTATATATATATATATATATATATATATATATATATATATATATATATATATATATATATATATATAGGGCAGGATCAATGGGGAAGTAACCAATCGGGGGAAGCGGGGGGAAGCAAAAAAAAAAATTCGTTTTTTGAAAAAACTTTGTTCACGAACATTATAGATTGGATGAAAATAAGAACATTTAGAAAAGACACTTCGTGATGAATGTTATTATTTTGGCGGGAAAACGATCGACAAAAATAACATTCAAGATAATATTGTTCGTGAAGAATGTTAACGTTTTTTTTGCATGTTTTGTGAAGTAAAATTTAGCCCGATTTAGAGTTTTGGGTTTAGGGTTTGGTGTTTTGGGTTTATTCCATAAACCCAAAACACCAAACCCTAAACCCTAAACTCTAAACCGTTCGTGTTAAAAACTCAATCTAAATCCTAAATCTAAACCCTAAATCTAAACCCTAAACCCTAAATTTCTAAACCCTAATATCTAAACCCTATAAACCCTAATATCTAAACCCTAATGTCTAAAACCTCAACATACACTCGAAAAACAAGATAATTGTTATATATTACTTCTTCGAGCGTTTTCCCGCCAAAATAATAACATTCATCACGAAGTGTCTTTTATAAATGTTCTTATTTTCATCCAATCTATAATGTTTGTGAACAAAGTTTTTTCAAAAAACGAAAAAAAAAAATTTGCTTCCCCCCGATTGGTTACTTCTCTCTTGATCATACCACTGTATATATATATATATATATATATATATATATATATATATATATATATATATATATATATATATATATATATATATATTTAATCAAGAGGGAAGGGGAAGGCAAAAATTTTATTTTTTTGGTAAATTTTCCCACAAACATTATGATTAGGTAAAAATATGAACATTTGAAAAGACACTTTGTGATGAATGTTTATTATTTTGGCTAGTAAATGCTCGAAGAATAACATTCGTCACGATGAATATTATTCATTGATGGTGTAAGATTCATCGTGTTGAATGTTATTTTTCGAGCGTTTTTTGGTTAAAATAATAATATTTATCACAAGGTTTTTTTTTTTTAAATATTCATTTTTTCACTTGTTCTTGACATTCATAACTAACTTTAAAAAAAAACATAAAAATTTTACTTCTCTCTTCCGTGTTAAAATTCATTTCCCTCTGGATTAGGCCTATATATAAATATGTTGGAAATAATAATGAAGACTTTATAAAACGTAAAAAAATTTCGAAAAAAAACGAATTCAACAAAATAAGAGATATATCCTGATGAAGCTCGTACCTAGAAAACGGCTAACATACGAAACTATCTATACCGAACTTCATCTACCTGATAACAAAATTAATTTCCTTGATCACATATGCAAATGATACAAGTGTATATATAGATTACATAATGGGCTTAAACCTACAAGGCCAAATACATGGGCCAAAAATCTAGGCTAACAGCCCCTCGCGGATGGAGCGGTAGAAGAGAGAACAGTCAAGATGGAACTAAACTCCTCACAAAGAGATGATGGGTAAGCCCATAGTAAAAATATCCGTGTACTGGTACCACGATGGAACATGAAGAACACGAACCTACCCTGTAGTCACGAGATCACGAACAAAATAAATATCAATCTCAATGTGATTTGTCCGTTCATGCTGAACAGGGTTGGACGAAAGGTAGACATCACTGACATTGTCACAGTAAACAAGAGTGGCCGAAATAATGCGCAAAGAAGTTCGCGAAGAAGGTCGTGTAACCAGCAGGTTTCGGCAACCTCATTAGCGACACCAAGATATTCAACTTCAACACTAGAACGTGACGACGTGTGTTGGCGCTTACAAGACCAAGAGAGCAGGTTTTATTTCCAAGGAAAACACAATATCCAGATGTAGACCTGCGAATAGAGGGGCACTCCGCCCAATCGATATCTGAATAATCCATAAGAGAAGCTGGCGAAGAAGAATGTAGTCCAAGACTAGATTAAGCGTCCCACGAACATAACGAAGAATCCTCTTAAGTACAGAGAAATGAGGCCCTCGAGGATCATGCATAAACAGACAAACCTGTTGAACCACATATGAGGTGTCCGGGCGAGTAAAAGTGAGGTATTGTAGAGTACCTTCAAGACTACAATACAAAGTAGGGTTTGTAATAGCAGGACCATCTTCCCCAAGCTTAGAGTTAGTGTCAACAACAGTCCTACTGGGGTTACAATGAAGCATACAAGCATACTCAAGAATCTCAGTAGCGTACTTCCTCTGTGAGAGAAACATCACAGTAGAATTGCGAGTCGCAGAGATCCCCAAGAAATAATTTAACGGACCCAAATCTATCATAGAAAACTCTCGATGAAGAGATTGTATGACCCGCCAAAGAAAATCTGTAGATGAAGTTGTTAGAATAATATCAGCAACATAAAGCAGCAAGTAAGCAATGTGTGAGCCTCGACGATAGATAAACAAAGATGAGTCGCACCAACTGTGAACAAGCACACACATTTAGAATAACATGCAAAACGATGAAACCAAGCACATGGGGCTTGTTTGAGCCCATAAAATGACTTTTACAAAAGACATACATAGTCAGGGTGTTCTGGGCCGAAATCCAGGAGGCTGATGCATATAAACGGTTTCAGTAAGAACACAGTTAAAAAAATTGTTCTTAACATCAAGCTAATGAACTGGTCAATGACGAGATAACACAAGGTTGAGAATAGTACGAATAGTAGCTGGCTGAACAACCGGGCTAAATGTCTCATCACGGTCAATCTCAATCTGCTGACAACGACCATTAGCTACAACACGCGCTTTGTAGCGACTCAAAGTACCATTTGCGTTATATTTGTGCCGAAAGAGCCACATGGAACAAACAATGTTCGCGTCCACAAGTCAGGGCACGAGTGTCCTAGTTTGATTCTTTATCAAAGCAGTATATTTATCGTGCATAGCACTTTGCCAATTAGGATCATTGAGGGCATGCGAAGGATATTTGGGAATTAGACATATATGAGTGATATGAAGGTTGAGGTGTTGAACAGTTCGTATGTTACCAATATGAGAATGAGAGATCATGGGATGGGTAGGAACTGTAGAAGGAGCGTAAGAGATGGTAGGCTGAGTTGTAGTGGAAGGTGGTGTAGAAATAGGTATGGCTCGCGGAGGGGGGTTGGTGGGGAGGGTTCTATAGTTGGTTCAGAAAGGGAAGTAGCGGAGGGTGTGGGTGTGTATTCTAGAAAATAGTATGACGGAGGTTGAGTTGGGGTCATAGAGCCATAAGAGAAAGTAGTTTCATCAAAAGTGACATGTCGAGAAATTATTATATCATTGGTGGAAAAATTAAGGCAACGGTGGCCCCGATGATTAGATGGGTAACCAAGGAAGATACATAGTGTTGAGTGAGGGGTGAGTTTATTGGTTGTGTTGAGAGGAGGGTAACACAAACAACCAAAAACCCGAAGGGATGTGTAGTTAGGTTGGGAGTTATATAAATGAACATGAGGAATCTCATGATAAATAGAATAGGAGGGAAGGATGTCAAGGAGATGGGCAACCATATTAAGTGCCTCAACCCAAAACGAAAGAGGTAAGTGTGCTTGAAAGAGAAGGGTGTGAATGGTGTTGTTAATAGTGTAAATCATCCGTTCGGATTTTTTATTTTGTTGGGAGGTTTGTGGATAAAAGAAGCAAATGTGAATACCATTAGACAGAAAAGGCGAATTGAATGGAATGATTAGTTAATTCCCCCTATGATCACACTAGAAAACTTTAATTTCACAGTTAAACCGACTCTTAACAAAAGAGCAAAACTGAACAAATTTAGCAAAAGCGCTAGACTTATGTTATAATACTCAAAGATAGTAGGAAAAATGATCCAAAAAGACCATAATATTTAATACCACACATACATGAAACTAGAAATGTCCACAAATCCGAGTGAATTATATCAAAACATGAGGTAATAGTAGATTTGGAAAGATAAAATAATAGTCTCACATGTTTTCCAAGCTGACAAGCATGGCAAAACGTGGAAGACTATCGTTTATTACATATAATAAAATTGCTAGAAATAAGTCATCGTAAAACATCCATGACAGGGTGTCCGATCCGCTGATGACAGGTGGTAGGATATGTTAGGAGAGCTCGGGGAAGTGGCTTCGTGACCGGATACAGATCACCCGTGTTGTCACAACGGAGAAGGAGCCAACGAGTCCAGTAATCCTTCACGGAAAAACCAAATTCATCATAATCAATAGAAACTTTATTGTCACGCGTAAATTGACGAACAAAAATAAGATTCTTAATAATATTATTAGTGAAAAGAACGTTATGTAGGTGAAGGGGTCTGTGTAAAGTAGGCAAAGTACTTCACCAATAACGACCGATGGATCAATGCATTGATTAAAAATGCTACTCAGATTATTTGCAATGATGTAAGGTGCATGAAAGCACCTGTATCCATAGTCCAACTAGAAGTACCATAATCCTGCAAAGACAAAGTGTTAAAAGCATATGGTAAAGTAGTTTCATGTCCAAAATAAGTCACATGTGGATGTGGCCCAAAATGACCAGGTTGAGTGGCAAGATAAGCATGTGGAGACCCATTAATATTAGGACATGAAACTAGTCCCGAATTCTGCCCAAGACCCATTTGTGGACGACTACCAAGTAGCTGAGGTTTTTATGGCCTACTCAGTTGGTATCCCAAGATGGTGCGGCCTAGATTCAGTAAACAAAGATGAAGAATTGGGATGCAAAATTGTTGGGCATGGTCAAGCCTAGATTGAGCAATAATGCTTTGCTGGGCTTGAATAATTTTTAAATAGTTGAGCCTGAGTTTGACTATTCCGATTATTTCACTGCTCCGATTGTTTCCACTGGAGGACTTTTGAGATGCTTTCCATTGTGAATTATTGGTTCCAGTCATGTTGAAGGTGTTGAAGATATCTACACTTTTCACCAAATCGACATGCGCCACGAGAATAATTCCGAAAATTTGGTGTTGAAGGTGGCGTGTGAAGTAAGAAAAACTGGGGGATTTGATGAGTTTAATGGCATCTCACTTTTAGTTTCAATTTGACGTTTCATTCTAAGATCCTCCATGGTTATTATTGAACGAATCGTGTCGAAGTCAGGGATGGGATGGCGGTGAAGTATAATACTCGAAACATGTGAGAATTTGTCCGAGATACCATTAATAGCATAAGTCACAAGATATTCATCTTTTATCGTGAAGCCAAGATTGCTTAGAAGTGTGGATATCGAATCAATTTTACTAAAATATTCTTCAACACTAAGAGTCCCAAGTTCCAAAGCTCGCAACTCAGCGGTGAGTTCAGTTGTTCGGGTGTGTTTGTTGTCTTAAAAAATTTGTTGAAAAAGACCCCAAGCGTCATGGGAAGTCTTGGGTTGGGCTTTAAGAACACGCTCGATCAACAGTTCAAATTTTTTTAAATAAATTCAAGATTTTACTACAACATCTGCTTTCGACCACGTGGACGAGTCTAGTTCTTCGCTTGTCGAGGTACCAGTACTAAATATTAAAATAGTAGTAACGTCGTTAAACCCTCGACTTCCCTTAAGTCACTGTAATTTCACGTTTTACGATCCCATTCGTAATTTTCACGTTTTATGGTCACATTCACATTACATAATCCCTATAAATCAATGGTTTAAGCCTACGTAATCCTGAGATAGATTATCTATGTCCGTAAAACCACGGCTCTGATATCAACTTGTAACACCTTAAACCCTTAATTTTGTACAAACTCGGTGTGCGGTGCCCAAGTGCATGTGTGCGGCGCGCACTAATAAGCATTCTCTATTGACCACTTTTCAAAGCATAATGCACGAAGCCCAAGCATGTGTGTGGCGCGCAATACAAAGGGTTCTGACATGTCACCATTTCCAGGTATAGTGCACGGCGCCCAGAATACATGCACGACGCACACCATAGCTGAGACAGAACCTAGCAGCAAAACCCAAAAAGACTCCTCACAAATTAGCCTACATTTCAAATTTAGACCCAAATTCAACATTCGCACATCAACGTTTAAACAAAAGCATACAAGCAAATCCTACAAGTCATACCTCGAGCAATGACGACCCCAAAATACGTTTATAACAACTTCGAAACGGGTTCAACATATACAACCACACGACGACACTTAGCCCACTAGATGAATTCGATATTCATAAGGCATAATTCCCAAAAGATTACAATTTCCACCGAAATTCTAATGACATAACGACAATATCAGCCCGGAGGTGTATATCTCCATGGTATTAAGAATTAGATGGACTCGCTTACAATTAAAACTCCCAAGCTAGTCCTTTTCACTTGTTTGCCCTCCCGTGAAACCTTTGATCTGTTTGTACCTAAACTCACAACAAAAATCTAACAAGTAAGCTATATAGATTAATGAGCACATGGCTAATACAAAATATTAACTTGTAACAATGAACAAGCAATTATATAACAACTTACGCACGACCAACAACGTTAATACGTGGATTTTTAAGCAAACCTTTTACCCGTCCGAGTTCATGACAAACCTCTATGCTTACGGTCAAAGTTGACAACAAAAGACTTTGAAAGTCAAATGAGAAAATGGGAACACTTATAGTGGAATGAAGGAAGTAGTTAAACATAACAATTGCTTAATAGACTTAAAAAGTCTATAATTGATTGATCGTTGTGGTTGGAAAACTCATTCAATAACTTATAATATTTTAGAACCTTCAGGGGCGGAGGACAGTGTAGACTGGGCGGAGCATCCGCCCCAGTTGGATTTAACAAGAAAAATTATTGAAAAATAAAGTTTTTTAGTGTTTGCCCCAGCTATAAGTGAAAAATTTACTAAATTTTTGCATCCGCCCCATCTGTGATCTGGTTTAAGTTCCGCTAGTGAGTGCCTTATTAGTTTTTAATATATTATGTCATTATAAAAAGTTATAGATGACTATTGTGAATGAATAAGCATATTCCGGTTTGATTCGACTTACGGGGAGATAATCTTATTGAAGGTGATCGGTATGTGATTCAAGCATCCGTCTACGAAGATGAGGTTTTTGAGAGGAGAAGAGTGTAAGGATTATAGGACCCAAACAATAGAGTAATTCCAGAGAATTACCATTCCACAATCGACAAACGAAAGAACAATAATTAAAGAATTAAAGATGCGAGATTTAACGTGGTTATATGTAATCGAATGTTGATTACTTTAATACACGGACCAACTAAAGAGATTTTATTGATATAATTCGTAGATACAACTGAGGGTTACAATAGGATGCTTATATAGGCCAAAACACCTTGGAGAATAAGAAAAAACATAAATATGGAAACTTCTCTTCAGGCACTAGCCGCGTTGCACCATTTGAGGCCGTGCCGCGCCTCAAATGCAATTCTCCGAACAGTTGTTTTTCCAATCTGATGCTCTGTTTCATGTGCTAGGCTGCGTCGCACCTTCCAAGGCCACGGCGCGCCTCCTCCTTTGTTTTCATATTCTTCACATCCAACAATCTCCCACTTGAAGATAGTCAAAACCGTGACTCACATTGTCAACCCATCATATCATCAAACTAACCAAGATCGCCAAAGCACCCTTTACCGCCAAACTCCATTTGGGACACGCACACTCCTATCACATACACCGGATAAGCATACTTTCGATACAAGGTCTTCAACACTTCTTGTTAGATTCGAATCATCATCTCTCTATCTCCCTAGTCGGTCACCACCTTCTCATTAGTTCATGAGAAGACCGGTTGAAGCTATGCAAAACTTCAACTAGTCCATTGACACCACCTTAGTAAACATATCCGCGGGATTCTTCATACCAAGGACTTTCTCCAACATCAAAGTACCATCTTCAATACGTTCTCGAATAAAATGATACCTCAAATCAATGTGTTTCGTACGATTATGAAACACCGGATTCTTCGCGAGATTGATTGCACTTTGGTTGTCACAATATAAGACGCAATCGTCTTGTTTTTTTTACCCAACTCACACAAGAAGTTCTTCAACCAAACAAGCTCCTTAGAAGCTTCTGCAATAGCCATATACTCGGCCTCGGTGGTCAAAAAAGCAACACTCCTTTGTAGTCTTGACATCCAACTAACTGCCGTCTTACCAACCATGAACACATATCCCGTAGTACTCTTACTCGAATCACTAAATCCACCCAAATTTGCAACCGCATAACCTCTAAGTATAACATTGCCCTTAGTGAAAAACTGATTATAATAAAATTTCGCGTTCAAACTTTTACACAATATTTTACAACTTACAATACCGCTTATTTTACATATAGCATGAAGTATAGCACACAATAAACTTGATACAAGATGGTTGTGAAGATAATACTAGCTAGTACACAAGTCGTTCAGCAAAGGTAATAAAGACACGTAATTCATACGTCCAGAAACAAGTCATGCATTCTGGTTTTACTAGGATTACTTCCCATCCTTGGTCTTGTGGAACATAACCGTTATGGCCGTTGATAATACAGCGTGTTGTAACGTCGTCAAAGGGACGAGGGTTACGTAATGTCCAACAGTCCCGTAACAATCTAAAAACCTCATTTCTTACCCCAATTACCGACTCCGTCACTTGTGGGAACGTTTTGTTTAATAGTTGTAGCCCGATGTTCTTGTTCTCACTTTGGTGAGAAGCGAACATTACTAATCCGTAAGCATAACATGCTTCTTTATGTTGCATGTTAGCCGCTTTTTCTAAATCACGAAGTCCAATATTCGGATATATTGAGTCAAAATAATTTCTTAACCCATTGCGTAAAATAGCATTTGGGTTCCCCGCAATATATGCGTCAAAGTAAACACATTGTAACTTATGGATTTCCCAATGTGATATCCCCCATCTTTCGAACGAAAGCCTTTTATAAACCAAGGCATTCTTGGAACGTTCTTCGAATGTCTTACAAACTGATCTCGCCTTAAATAGTTGTGCCGAAGAATTCTGACCGACTCTAGACAAGATTTCATCAATCATGTCTCCGGGTAGGTCTCTTAAAATATTGGGTTGTCTATCCATTTTGTGTTTTTATACTGTAAAATAGACAAGAGTTAGATTCATAAAAAAAATACTTATTAATACAAGCAATTTTTACATATATCATAAAGCATAAGCACACTATATTACATATATTACACCACACGAATGCAACTATCTTATTCCGACTCGCTCGTTTCTACTTCTTCGGTTTTGGTTCATTTTGCCAAGTTTCTAGGGATATATGATGTTCCCCTAATACGAGCTGTCGTTTTCCACAACGATTTAGAAAAACCTGGTGGTTTAGAGGTTCCCGGGTCATTGTTACAACTTAAGGGCTTCGGGGGTTGACGATACATATAAAGTTCATCGGGGTTGGAATTAGATTTCTTTATTTTTATGCCCTTTCCCTTATTATTTTCTTTTGCCTTTTTAAATTCAGTTGGGGTAATTTCTATAACATCATCGGAATTCTCGTCGGAATCCGATTCATCGGAGAATTGGTAATCCTCCCAATATTTTGCTTCCTTGGCGGAAACACCATTGACCATAATTAACCTTGGTCGGTTGGTTGAGGATTCTCTTTTACTTAATCGTTTTATTATTTCCCCCACCGGTTCTATTTCTTCTTCCAGTTCCGATTCTTCTTCCGGTTCCGGTTCTTCTTCCGGTTCCGACTCTTCTTCCGGTTCCTCTTCGGGAACTTGTGAATCAGTCCACGAATCATTCCAATTTACATTTGACTCTTCATTATTATTAGGTGAGTCAATGGGACTTGTTCTAGAGGTAGACATCTATCACATAATATCAAACACGATAAGATATTAATATATCACATAATATTCATATGTTAATAATATATAGTTTCCAACAAAAATATTAAGCAATCATTTTTAAAGAAATTACGGTCGAAGTCCAGACTCACTAATGCATCCTAACAAACTCGATAAGACACACTAATGCAAATTTTCTGGTTCTCTAAGACCAACGCTCGGATACCAACTGAAATGTCCCGTTCTTATTGATTAAAAACGTTCCATATTAATTGATTTCGTTGCGAGGTTTTGACCTCTATATGAGACATTTTTCAAAGACTGCATTCATTTTTAAAACAAACCATAACCTTTATTTCATAGATAAAGGTTTTAAAAAGCTTTACGTAGATTATCAAATAATGATAATCTAAAATATCCTGTTTACACACAACCATTACATAATGGTTTACAATACAAATATGTTACAACAAAATAAGTTTCTTAAATGCAGTTTTACACAATATCATACAAGCATGGACTCCAAATCTCGTCCTTATTTAAGTATGCGACAGCGGAAGCTCTTAATAATCACCTGAGAATAAACATGCTTAAAACGTCAACAAAAATGTTGGTGAGTTATAGGTTTAACCTATATATATCAAATCATAATAATAGACTACAAGATTTCATATTTCAATACACATCCCATACATAGAGATAAAAATCATTCATATGGTGAACACCTGGTAACCGACATTAACAAGATGCATATATAAGAATATCCCCATCATTCCGGGACACCCTTCGGATATGATATAAATTTCGAAGTACTAAAGCATCCGGTACTTTGGATGGGGTTTGTTAGGCCCAATAGATCTATCTTTAGGATTCGCGTCAATTAGGGTGTCTGTTCCCTAATTCTTAGATTACCAGACTTAATAAAAAGGGGCATATTCGATTTCGATAAATTCAACCATAGAATGTAGTTTCACGTACTTGTGTCTATTTTGTAAATCATTTATAAAACCTGCATGTATTCTCATCCCAAAAATATTAGATTTTAAAAGTGGGACTATAACTCACTTTCACAGATTTTTACTTCGTCGGGAAGTAAGACTTGGCCACTGGTTGATTCACGAACCTATAACAATATATACATATATATCAAAGTATGTTCAAAATATATTTACAACACTTTTAATATATTTTGATGTTTTAAGTTTATTAAGTCAGCTGTCCTCGTTAGTAACCTACAACTAGTTGTCCACAGTTAGATGTACAGAAATAAATCGATAAATATTATCTTGAATCAATCCACGACCCAGTGTATACGTATCTCAGTATTGATCACAACTCAAACTATATATATTTTGGAATCAACCTCAACCCTGTATAGCTAACTCCAACATTCACATATAGAGTGTCTATGGTTGTTCCGAAATATATATAGATGTGTCGACATGATAGGTCGAAACATTGTATATGGTATCTCAAGATTACATAATATACAATACAAGTTGATTAAGTTATGGTTGGAATAGATTTGTTACCAATTTTCACGTAGCTAAAATGAGAAAAATTATCCAATCTTCTTTTACCCATAACTTCTTCATTTTAAATCCGTTTTGAGTGAATCAAATTGCTATGGTTTCATATTGAACTCTATTTTATGAATCTAAACAGAAAAAGTATAGGTTTATAGTCGGAAAAATAAGTTACAAGTCATTTTTGTAAAGGTAGTCATTTCAGTCGAAAGAACGACGTCTAGATGACCATTTTAGAAAACATACTTCCACTTTGAGTTTAACCATAATTTTTGGATATAGTTTAATGTTCATAATAAAAATCATTTTCTCAGAATAACAACTTTTAAATCAAAGTTTATCATAGTTTTTAATTAACTAACCCAAAACAGCCCGCGGTGTTACTACGACGGCGTAAATCCGGTTTTACGGTGTTTTTCGTGTTTCCAGGTTTTAAATCATTAAGTTAGCATATCATACAGATATAGAACATGTGTTTAGTTCATTTTAAAAGTCAAGTTAGAAGGATTAACTTTTGTTTGCGAACAAGTTTAGAATTAACTAAACTATGTTCTAGTGATTACAAGTTTAAACCTTCGAATAAGATAGCTTTATATGTATGAATCGAATGATGTTATGAACATCATTACTACCTTAAGTTCCTTGGACAAACCTACTGGAAAAGAGAAAAATGGATCTAGCTTCAATGGATCCTTGGATGGCTCGAAGTTCTTGAAGCAGAATCATGACACGAAAACAAGTTCAAGTAAGATCATCACTTGAAATAAGATTGTTATAGTTATAGAAATTGAACCAAAGTTTGAATATGATTATTACCTTGTATTAGAATGATAACGTACTGTAAGAAACAAAGATTTCTTGAGGTTGGATGATCACCTTACAAGATTGGAAGTGAGCTAGCAAACTTGAAAGTATTCTTGATTTTATGAAACTAGAACTTTTGGAATTTATGAAGAACACTTAGAACTTGAAGATAGAACTTGAGAGAGATCAATTAGATGAAGAAAATTGAAGAATGAAAGTGTTTGTAGGTGTTTTTGGTCGTTGGTGTATGGATTAGATATAAAGGATATGTAATTTTGTTTTCATGTAAATAAGTCATGAATGATTACTCATATTTTTGTAATTTTATGAGATATTTCATGCTAGTTGCCAAATGATGGTTCCCACATGTGTTAGGTGACTCACATGGGCTGCTAAGAGATGATCATTGGAGTGTATATACCAATAGTACATACATCTAAAAGCTGTGTA
Organism: Rutidosis leptorrhynchoides; assembly: GCF_046630445.1. NCBI lineage: Eukaryota > Viridiplantae > Streptophyta > Magnoliopsida > Asterales > Asteraceae > Rutidosis > Rutidosis leptorrhynchoides. The sequence continues at coordinate 39,748,999 of NC_092335.1, read as the reverse complement.
TTGTACGAGTACGAATACGGGTGCATACGAGTAGAATTGTTGATGAAACTGAACGAGGATGTAATTGTAAGCATTTTTGTTAAGTAGAAGTATTTTGATAAGTGTATTGAAGTCTTTCAAAAGTGTATAAATACATATTAAAACACTACATGTATATACATTTTAACTGAGTCGTTAAGTCATCGTTAGTCGTTACATGTAAGTGTTGTTTTGAAACCTTTAGGTTAACGATCTTGTTAAATGTTGTTAACCCAATGTTTATAATATCAAATGAGATTTTAAATTATTATATTATCATGATATTATCATGTATGAATATCTCTTAATATGATATATATACATTAAATGTCTTTACAACGATAATCGTTACATATATGTCTCGTTTAAAAATCATTAAGTTAGTAGTCTTGTTTTTACATATGTAGTTCATTGTTAATATACTTAATGATATATTTACTTATCATAGTATCATGTTAACTATATATATATATATCCATGTATATGTCATCATATAGTTTTTACAAGTTTTAACGTTCGTGAATCACCGGTCAACTTGGGTGGTCAATTGTCTATATGAAACATATTTCAATTAATCAAGTCTTAACAAGTTTGATTGCTTAACATGTTGGAAACATTTAATCATGTAAATATCAATCTCAATTAATATATATAAACATGGAAAAGTTCGGGTCACTACAGAGGAGGTGAGGGGTTAGCACAAGGCTAAGTGAATGAAACTATCAAACGGTCTAGCATACAGTGTCAACTTATATCACCACAGCAGTAACAACATACAACAACAAGCAACTAGCAACTATGCTCCGAATAGAGGACCGACGGCTTGTACGGACATACGACCATTAGCTGATCAGGCTAGAGTCTATCGATAGTCCTTACTACTTAATCTCCAGTATAGTCATCCACACGCAGGTGATGCATCATTCAACACTATACTCAACAAATAGTAGTCAACTGGACCCAACCACAACTTGGTTGACCTCTCTGAGCTGAACCTAACAAATCAAGGTCCCAGCAACATCAACTAGTGCACATAAAACCAGTCAACAACTACTACTACAGGAAACTAATACTTACTACAAGCATGGCAACCCTAAAATGCGATCAACGGTACAACATTACTACTAAGCATGGCAACTAACGACAATACAAACATAGTAGCACAACTTGCTACTCTATACAACACCAGGAGATAATCTCACTCACCGATTACTAGCAACAGAAGGCACTCAGAGTTCTTATCTTAATGAGCCTCCTCTTTATCTTTTCCACCTGAGAATAAACATAACCCAGTCAGTAATCATGTCTTGATATCATCCCAGCAACAAGACAATAACATCAATATATAAACACTTGAACACTTAATCAATCTGACCTGTCAACCCCATGAGTGACACTCATCAGCACGTTTAAGAAACCTCTAACCGTTCGGTTGACAACTCACACGTACGTTTGGTCCTTAGCCAAACATTTAAACAAACAACAGCAGAACCGTACGGTTGACCATGCGAGTGACATGTGACTCGTACGAGTCACACTCAGTCATACGGTTCAGCAACACAAGGTAGTAGTTCAAATATCCATTCACTCGAGCGGTTCGCCAGGAGGTTGACCGCCTCAACCGTACGAGTGAAGGCTCACTCGTGCGAGTGACAAAGAATAACAATAGCAGTTGTAAGGACGGGTTTCAACCTCAAATCATCATATAATCATTAATTGATAAGTCCATATCATAATTTCCATCAATAATGACATATAAATGCATGCAACGCAAGACATACGCGCTAAAACCTCTTTTCTGACTCAAATACAATTTGATATAGCTTCTTAAAAGTTTATCATTGAAATGTGTTTTTCATTACGATTCCAACGATATTTGTAAGTTCTAACCCCAAAACCACTTCAAGAACATCATATAAACTATATAGAACATATATCTAACATCAATTAGCACTAACAAACACAATTCATCAAGATCTTCAAGATCTTCCCGAGTTTATTCCACCACATGAAATGGTCATACTTGTATGCCGTACTTCGGCAGCATCGACCATTATTTATTGTTTGTCATTTGTAGTGTTTAATCACAATCTTTGTATAATATTCGATTGAATGTTTGTCGTTTGTTCGGTGTTAATTATAGTAAATTGAAAAAAGAAAATGAGAATTTCATTCAACATAGCTAATAAAAACGATACAATTAATACTTGAAAACAGAAAATGAGAATGACATAAACAATACAACATAAAAACGATACTAATAATACCAAACTTAACTAAACTTAACAGTTTAGTTGACAGAAATTAAGAAAAGTTTCTTCATCTTAGAAAATTAAATAAAGAGAAATGCGATTGCAACGCTAAATCAGTGTTTCTTTTATACCGTTCCACTGCTCTTCGGTACAGAGATATGTAGCAGACAAATCCGGAACATAGTCATCTTCGTAATACAACACGTCCTTGTGTTCGAACGGAACCATTTCTTTCAAAATGTATAAAAGGTCCTCTAAGCCTACGTCGCGAACTACGGGTATAATCGTAAACTCTCATTTCATTACGGAAATTACTTCCTTAATACACTTCCAATGAGACAACCATCAGCGGAAGGGTCAACATTTTGTGTTTAGAAGTATATACTGGTGTTTAAGTGGATGAAAAATGTGTTGCAGATATGTTTTATGAGTATAATAATGCTCATTTCATTTCACAGATCCAAAAATCGTCCCATAAGATTTTCCCAGACGATTTATCGTCCGAAAAAAATGCGCGAAAATTTCCCATTTTTGGAGCCAAACTTTTTCCGAAAAAATAAAAAAATAATTACTTATTCATTTCCGGACGACATCCGGTCGTCCGGGAAAGTTGGTCATGGTTGCAGAAAAAAGTGGACTACAAAGCTGTTTTTTTGTCATGTAGTGCATTTTCCCTGACGACAGTCGTCCGGAAAAATGTAGTGTGTATTAATAACGTGGGTATGTAGATTTGAAAATCGGTGTATACTGACATTATATTGGACATGGCAGAGGAGGAGCATGTTTATACAAACGCAATCAACTCCTAATCTTCAATCGTTGATGTTCTATCCTGGTAAGCCTGTTATGGAAGTTGGGAGTGCGGACTTCCCAAATGCCCGTACGGCTATGAATTCACCACTTGCAAAGGCCCTCTTTGGAATTGATGGTGATGAGTTTATCTTTTGATATTTTTTTGCTTACCTTAATGGCTATACTTTTTTTACGTTGTTTAATTATTAAATGACCATAACTTCACTTGTTATTAATGATTAAATTTAACCAGTTGATGGAATGAATTAATGTGTTGTGCTATTGGTGTAGGAGTTACTCGTGTGTTCTTTGGTTCAAATTTTGTAACTGTGACAAAGTCAGACGATACTAGTAGCTGGGATTTCTTAAAACCTGAAATATTTGCAGCAATTATCGACTTTTATTCATCTGGGAAGTCACTTTTTCTGCATTCGAGTACTGCAGCTGCTTTGGATACTGCTATTCATCAAGTATTTCTAACTTAGTGGTTATATTGACTGAATTGTAACCTTTACAATTTTTAATCTTATATGAGGATGTTTATTTATGATTTTCATGTGTTTCAGGATGACTCGGAAACTGTTGCCATGATTAAACAACTGTTGGAAACACGTATTCGACCTGCTGTGCAGGATGACAGTGGGGATATAGAGTACATTGGATTTGATCCGTAGATTTTTTGATCACCTGATTATTATATTATAGATAGATAGATAGATGCATAGAAGATTGGGATCCATATACACACATCTAAAATTTGTCATATGTTTATTTATTGTCAGAGAATCTGGAATTGTGAAGTTAAAAATGCAAGGAGCCTGTAGTGGGTGCCCCAGCTCATCTGGCACTTTGAAATCAGGCATCGAAAATATGCTGATGCATTATGTTCCAGAGGTAACAACACTCTTTCAGCTCTGCTGGTTTTAGCTATTGATGCTTGACTCGTTTGACTTGTTATTACTTTTTTGACAAAAAGATTTGGTTATCTTATGCGAGTATGTGACCCTTAGACTATATATTCCTAACCCGGACTATGATGTGTAGTCAAATTGTGTACTATTTAGTGAAAAAATGAGTTTTTGAGTGTGACTGTATTTGACATTCATTAACCCAAAAGGTCAAATGTTTGTGTCAAATATTTTGTTGGGTGATGTGGTAAAATCTGATTTGAGATTGGGTGGGAAAAAAAATTAAATAATAAATATAAATTGTGAAAACATGTGGATTGGCTCGATCTACACTCACGCTCAAACAACAATCCATCAATTATCCAACTAACGCCATCATCCGTCAACTTTTGACGCGGGTTAACGGCGTGAACTTCCGGCAAAATGTGCCACATCGTTTGACTAACGCTGGGTTAGAACGAGTCTTAGAGATGAAATGTAACCTAAATTGGCCAACTCATAATTAAGTAGTAATGGTGTATCCTAGGGGATACACGCATAAAAGCACCATTTTCATACAGAAAAATGGATCAAAAAGAACAAAAGATAACAAAATTTAGCGGTATTCAGTATTTACCGCCCAGCGTAGAGCAGGCCGCCCAACGTCAAGCGTAAGCCCTGCAGGCAGCTTCTATGCATAAGCCCTTTAACTCAGCGCGTGAACGGCACGCATCCACGTCAGCACACGCCACCGACATTCCAGATACTTCACGTAACAGAACCATTCAGTGATTGACACGTGTATCCCGTGAATTTCGGACATTCTACGCCTATAAATAGACCCCCTGGGTCACCACATTTCACATCATTCCGATTTGAACTTCAGTCAGAGAGAAGTACACTTTCTCTCTCACACAGTTCTTTCTCACTCTAAAAGTACATTAGCTGCTTAGCAGCAATACGCTAGACGGACCATTACAGATTGGTCCACAGATTGATTGAGGCCACCCCACAGATCTTACATCTGTGTTCCGGGTTTGCAGAGATTATTTCTCGAGGGCAAACAACAATCAACAGTATACGCCACACGCTGAGCAGCTATTGTCTTGTACTGGTACCTTACAGCCACTATACGGAAAATCGTACCAACAAATGGCGCCACCCGTCTCGAGGACCACCAAAACCACCAAGAACACGAAGGCAACTGAAACAACCTCATCAAAAACAACACTTGAACCAGTTGATGAAAACATCATTGAGAACATACCAGTGGATCAGCTAACTCTTGAAGAAACTTCAATTGAAGAAGAGAACCAGCCGCACACTGGTAACACCGATGATCAAGTTCATGAAACTATACCATGATTGAAAAAGCCAATGATAGGGAGTTCTAGTGGAGGAATGTGGAAAGCCAGGCGAGGAACACACAATATTTCTTTTAAAATGACAGTTGATGTGAATGTTAAGCACAACTACAGAGGAAAGACAATCTCAAAATCACAATTGTTCAAGTTATTCAATCAATTAAACACTCTTGTCGATGAAATTGAAACTCAACACAGTGATGAATGTTTCGTGGAAGATGATTGGAATTTTAGGGATGAAGACGAGCAGTTCTTTATGACTGAGGAGATGACAGGAAAGTTATTGGATGGAATTTTGACCAAGACGGCACCATCACGATATTAGCAGAAATTACACAACCAACCATCGGTGCAACGGCTGTAGATAATTTGTTTGCTTTGATTACTGGAGATGAAACTATCAAACCACCAGTAATGGCAGAACCAACACAGTGTTTTATCCCTAGAATTGCAAATTATCCATTGCCAAGAAATTTGAGAATTCCATCCATCGGTGTTTATGATGGTACAACAGATCCAGAAGATTTTCTGACTATGTTTGAAGTTGTTATGAGGTTACAGCATTGGGAAGATGAAACTGCGTGCCATATGTTTCCAAGGGTACTGCAGAAAATGGCAAGGGAGTGGTTTGCTAGTTTACCACCAAGGAGTATTACCAGTTTCCTTGATTTGAGGGCAAAGTTTGTGATCCAATATCAAAGTTTGAGAAGCTGCGTGTTGTCACATCTTGATGCACATGAGATAACAATGCACCAGAATGAATCACTGAGTGATTTCATGAAGCGTTATACCATTGAATTTCAGAAGATACCAGACATACCAGAGTCTCAGCTTGTTTCAGGATTTATATTTTGTCTCGATCAGCGACGTTTTGCACGATTAATTCATGCTTTGCGTTATGATATTCCAAAAACATTGCACCAAGCGTTGGGTATTGCTCAGAAGCACTTAAGAGCAGGAGAGATGGGATATCCAAGAGTGGATAATTATCAAAGAAATTTCAGACCGCAAGGCGGAGAACGTAACAGGAATGATAAGTACCAGAGGCAACATGGGTATGATAATAATTACCAGAAACAGCAACACGGTTGGAGGGGAAATAATCATCCGAATGACAATTATCACCATCGAAAGCCATTGGATAGACATCCACTTATCATGACTTTAACAAAAACTACAAGAGAAATCTTGTTTACAGAACCCGTTAAGAAAACCTTTCACCCTCCACCACCAATGGAAGAACGTCAAGGACCACAAAGTGACAAGTGGTGTGATTTTCATGAAGCATATGGACACGACACTGACAATTGCAAATCGCTGATGAGAGAAATCATTGCAAAGATCAAAGCTGGGGAGCTAAACCATCTGTTACCAGGAAAACAATATCGGAGCAATGATCCAAACAAGCATTTTGCTTGGCAAGGAAAAGTTCGTCACGGTGGACGGAATAACTAGAACAGAAGAGAAGAGAGGAAAGATGAGAGGGATCCAACCCCTGAGAAACATATTAAGGTTATATGGAATACTGTGGATGAAAATGATGCAGACGGAGAGCGCAGGATGGAGCAATGGATGTTTGCACCAATCGTATTTCACACCATTCCAAATTGGCGTCTGTCAGAGGAGCATGTGGTTATCTCAGCTGTAATTGCAAACAGAAACATTCCCCGAATTTATACTGATACAGGTAGTGAAGCAGATATTTTATATTTGCATTGTATCAGTGATTATCCGTTCAGCGTGAAGAATAGGCTTCGCTACACGACCGTGAAAATTTCTAGCATTACGAGAGAATCAATGAAGGCAGTTGGTAGAGTGAAGCTAGATGTAACATTGGGAACACACCCTTTATGTAACGACCCGCACTTTTTCTATCGTTCTATACTTATAAGATTAATATTTACATAAATTAAACCTTACCAACATGATAAGCAATCCAAATTGTCGAGATTTATATTTCCGAAAAGAGTTTACACAACGTTTGACCGTCTAGTTTGACCGATGATATCACGAACTATATAACATATGATAATTATACGTTTGTGTATATATATGTATATATACATATTTAACATGATCTAAGAATGTTTTAATATCTCATTTTGTATTAATAACAATAAGTTATAAGTATATTTTAAAACTACTAACTTAAGTTTTCAAAACGATAACTATACGTAATGTTTTTCGACGTAAATACTTATAACCTATATTACTTATACATGCATCGTATAGATATGTATTTTATCACTTTTAAAGGGCTTACATACATAAAACAATATAAGTATATTTACAAAAGATAGCTATATTTGAATCCTCGTTCCGTTTCCTCAAAGATTTCTATACGTATACCTAGAGTATATGTACCCGTATCATACGCAGCTTCTAGATGTATTTACTATTGGTATATACCAATAAAAATCTGCTCCTTAGCAGCCTTAAATGATTAAGAAACATGTGGAACCAACCATTTGTCAAGTAGCATGAATTATTTAGCAAGAAAACAAAGTTAGGTATCTTTTTTTTTCCTTTATAACCTAAAAACGTTTTTATGCATGCACACCATTTCTTCACCCCATTTTCTCATACTTACACTCCCATTTCTCTCTCAAAATACTCTTAACTTCATACTTGATCATCTCCAAGCATTTTCCCCATCATTTAGCTTCAAAAACAACCCTTAATCATCATAAGAAAAACCATACAAGAACACTTCAAGAATCCTTTCAAGAACACAAGTTTACTTCCAATCTTTCATCCAATTCCATCACTCTTTTGGTTCTAGGTTCTTACTCCTCTTTTACAGCAATCTTGTCCAAGTAACTTGAGGTAGTAACTTTGTTCATAACCTTATTCGATTCATATATATATAGCTATCTTATTTTATGGTATAAAATTTTAACAACAAGAACATAGTTTGAATGTTTTCAAACTTGTTTGCAAACTAAATAGATCCTTCTAACTTAACTTTTAAAATACTTCAAGACCTGTAATATAACTTAAATATATGCTAATTTAACAAGGTATAACTTGGTTTTTCAAAGAACACCTTAAAACTGAATCTACGGTGTCGGAGTGTAACCGGGGGCTGTTTTGGGTTGGATAATTAAAAACTATTTTGAACTTTGAATTGGAGGCTTATTTTCTGGAAAATTGATATTTACTATGAATATGTTAACACATAAAAATTTCATGATTTAACTCAAAGTATAAGTATTTTTAGAAAAATAATCATTTAAGGTTGTTTACATGATGGAAAATGATCAACTCCATAAGTTTCACTAAAGTTTGACCTATGACCTGTGATTTCGAATACAAACTAAGGTATTTACAGTTTATAGTCTTAAAGAGGGACTCGATCCAAGGAAGTGGCAAGTTGAATCAACGAAAACGGAGTTGTAACGAAGAAACTATGACCAAAACGAGATCGGATATCTAAGACTAGTTTAGCTACGAAAATAATTGGAGAAAATTAAATAAATCACATCTTTTTAAAATAACATGATATTTTATATATATGTACTCATAATTTAATTTTATATGGTTCAGGATCACCCGTAAACAATACGAGAAGATTAATCATAAGATCCCATGATTGTACGCAACACGTCATTTGACAACACCGGTACTTTATGTACGCAACACGTCATTTGACAACACCGGTACCGTGGGTCAAGATTAATCTCGACCAATACATATACGATGGGGGTTTTTATTTATTTCATTGGGGGTTTATTAAACACCTAAAAATGAACCATTAAAATTGAATTACTAACATCGGACTGCTAACTACGGACTAAGAAATTATTAAAACTATTAAAAGTATAAAAAGTATATATATGTGACGATTGTTTAAAATAGAAATATATTGATAAACTATATATGGATAGGTTCGTGATATCAATCGGAGACCAAGTCGAAATTACATATCTTCAAGACAAAAGTGAGTATATAGTCCCACTTTTAAACTCTAAGTATTTCGGGATGAGAATACATGTATTTTATGTTTTACGTTATGGACACAAGTAACTGAAAAATATATTCTACGTTGAGTTGTACCACTGGCATACTTCCCTGTAGCTTGGTAACTGTTATTTACAGCGGTATTGTAAACGCGAATCCTGTTGATAGATCTATCGGGCCTGACAACCCCAACCGGACTGGACGACCAATATTCAACGGTTGCACAGTACTTCGTTTCGTGACTACACTTGGTACGGTGTAGTAAGATTTCATAATAAAGGGAATATGCGACGTGATTAAATGTTAAGTATGGTTACCAAGTGCTCAACCACTTAGAATATTTTTATTAAAATGTTTATATATGAAATCTTGTGGTCTATATTTATATCGCTGCCGGCATTAAACCTATATCTCACCAACTTTATGTTGACGTTTTAAACATGTCTATTCTCAGGTGATAATTAGAAGCTTCCGCTGCATCATGTTGAATCTAAGCAGGATCTTGCGTACGCATATTTGTGTCAAAAATAAGACTGCATATCCAAGAACTTGTGTTGTAAAATATGCTAGAAATCGGGTTGTTATTATCATTTGTAAAGTTTGTAAGTCGAAGATTATCGCTAAACGATAATCATCTTTATTTTGTCCAAAGCTTGTATCAAAAATAAGGATCATGGTTTGTAATGTATAATATATGCAGTTTTTCTTTAAAAAAAAATGTCGCATATAGAGGTCAATACCTCGCAATGAAATCATACGTTATCTAACACGTTCTTATGGTTAAGGACGGGTTATGACATGTGGTATCAGAGCGGTGGTCTTAGCGAACCAGGTTTGCATTAGTGTGTCTAACTGATAAGTCGTTAGGATACATTAGTAAGTCTGGACTTTGACCGGGTTTGATTTAAAAACCATTGCTTATCATTGTTGGTTAAAATTTATATGTAAATATTATGTAGTACTAATGGGTTAGTTGTTGTGTGATAGATGTCGGGCTCAAAACTTATCATCACGTTCAGCGACTCCGAACCAGAATCTTCAGATGGTGTTCCAGTCATTAACCTATCCGATGACGAAAATAATATCTTTGGGGAAGACTCACAAATTCCGGATGAACCGACTATAGAGAACCCGGAAAGTGAACCCGAGGAGGAAAGTGAACCCGAGGAGGAAAGTGAACCCGAGGAGGAAAGTGAACCCGAGGAAGAAATGCAGGAAATTACAAAAGACGAGTTCAAACTAGGAAAGAAACGAAAGGCTAATGAATTAGAAAATTCAAATCCCGAGTTTAGTAAGGATGATGTGGCACCAACTCCACTAGACACTACCACCCCTATTCCCGCTATTCCTATTCGTTCTATCCCGGCATCCAGTTCTTTAGTCCCACAGCCAAAATATAGGCAGACAGCCAGGATAAGCGTTAAGCGATTCTTTGAACCTAAACGTCCTAGAAAATAGACCAAACGATGCGCTGCCGTATTAAACCATGAGATCATATAATGTTTTGTATAATATTATTAGTATGGTTTGTTTAATGTTCGATGTAAGATAAGCATATGTAAAATAGTGAAGTGTGAAATGCAATAATTTTCCATGGTTAAGTATTATTTAGATGGTAGTAATTGATTCTGTACTAAGCTATTAAGTATGGACATTAACGGGTAGGTACTACCCTAGATATAATTATAAAACGCTAATAAGAAGAAAAGGCTTTTATAATAATACCTGGTTCATATTATTAATAAGCTATAATGTACTGTAAATATACACTACATCTATAATATTCCATGTGAATAATTATTTTCTTTTCATTCTTATAGAAGAATATGGCGCGATTGAACCGAATGACGGAACAAGAAATCCAGGAACTCATCAATCAGCGAGTGAACGACAGAATGTTATGGGTCGAGGCTGCAAGAGGTGCTGCAGTTAACCCAAATCCTCGTGTGGGGTGCACTTACAAAACTTTTCAAGCTTGCAAGCCCTCATCATTCAGTGGAACAGAAGGACCGATCGGTTTAACCCGGTGGATAGAAAAGATGGAGACTGTGTTTAAAATCAGTGGTTGTGTTGAAAAGGACATGACCAAGTATGCATCGTGCACTTTACAAGATAGTGCACTCACGTGGTGGAAAAATTATGTGAAGGCTGTAGGAGGAGATGTAGCTTATGATACTCCGTGGGAAGAATTCAAAACAATGTTAATCAACGAATATTGTCCAAGGAACGAGGTTAGGAAGTTGGAAGATGAGTTACGAAGTCTGAAGGTTATTGGTACTGAAATCACCAACTACAATCAGCGATTCATGGAATTAGTTTTGCTATGTCCTGAATTGGTTCCAACCGAAGAACGGAAGATTGAAATGTACAAAGATGGTTTGCCCAAAAAGGTCAAGGCAAATGTTACAGCATCGAAACCTAAGACAATTCATGAAGCTATAACCATGGCAAATGAGCTAATGGATCAGGTCATCATGGATAAGAAAGTATCCAATACTGATGTGAAGGTATCAGGTAACAAAAGAAAGTGGAATGGAAATTATGATCGAGGTAACCAACAATAATCTTTTAAGAAACAAGAAAACACGCAAGGTGCAGGTAGTGGTTTAAGCTTTGGTTATAAAGGACAAAATCCTTTATGCAACCGATGCCACAAACATCACTCTGGTTACTGTAATGTGGTATGCAACAAATGTAATCGAAAGGGTCATCTTGCTGAAGATTGTAGGGCTCTCGTTACAAATACAAATGGTACCAAGACTCCTGCCACCAATGCAAATAGAACTGCTTTGGCTACCATTACTTGTTTTGGGTGTGGAAAACAAGGTCACTATAAGAGCCAGTGCCCGAATCCAGAGAAGAATATCGGACCTGCACGTGGGAGAGCATTTGTTATTAATGCTAGAGAGGCATGTGAAGACCCGGAGCTTGTTACGGGTACGTTTACCATTAATAACTTATCCGCATCTATTATATTTGATACTGGTGCTGATAGAAGTTACGTGTGTAGAGACTTTCACGCTAAATTGAATTGTTCATCATTACCTCTAGATGCTAAGTACATGATTGAGTTAGCTAATGGTAAACTAATTAAAGCCGATAAAATTTGCCGTGATTGTAAAATAAATTTAGCCGGAGAAACATTTAAGATTGATTTGATACCCGTAGAATTAGGAAGTTTTGATGTAATAATCGGCATGGACTGGATGTCCAAAATAGGAGCTGAAGTTGTGTGCGCCAAGAAGGCAATTCGCATTCCTCGTAAGGATAAAACGCCAGTAATGATTTATGGAGAGAAGGGTAAATCAAAGCTAAAACTCATTAGTTATTTGAAAGCTCAAAAGTGCTTGAAGAAAGGGTGCTATGCTATCTTAGCACATGTTAATAAAGTCGAAAAGAAAGAAAAAGAGAAGTGCATCAATGACGTGCCTGTGGCAAGAGATTTTCCTGAAGTATTTCCGGAAGAGTTGCCGGGATTACCTCCATTTAGATCTGTAGAATTTCAAATAGATCTTGTACCAGGAGCTGCACCGGTTGCCCGTGCTCCATATAGACTTGCACCGTCCGAGTTAAAAGAACTTCAGAGTCAGTTAAAAGAATTACTGGATCGTGGATTCATACGACCAAGTACTTCACCGTGGGGAGCTCCAATTTTATTCGTCAAGAAGAAAGACGGATCTTTCCGAATGTGTATAGATTATCGTGAATTAAATAAGTTAACTATCAAGAATCGGTATCCACTACCGAGAATTGACGACTTATTTGATCAACTCCAAGGATCATGTGTGTACTCGAAAATTGACCTAAGATCGGGCTATCATCAATTACGTGTCAAAGAAGAAGATATACCGAAAACTGCTTTTCGGACACGCTACGGTCATTACGAATTTTTGGTTATGCCGTTTGGATTGACGAATGCGCCAGCTGTATTCATGGACCTCATGAATCGAGTTTGTAGTCCATATTTAGATAAGTTTGTTATCGTTTTCATTGATGATATTCTTATCTATTCCAAGAGTGAGCAAGAGCATGAGCAGCATTTAAGGTTGATATTAGAGTTGTTGAGAAAAGAACAGCTATATGCTAAATTTTCTAAATGTGCTTTCTGGTTGAAAGAAGTGCAATTTCTTGGCCACGTTGTTAGTAGCAAAGGAATTCAGGTTGATCCAGCAAAAATTGAAGCCATTGAAAAATGGGAGACTCCTAAGACACCAATGCAGATACGCCAATTTTTGGGTTTAGCCGGTTATTATAGAAGGTTTATTCAAGATTTTTCCCGAATAGCTAAGCCGTTGACAGCGTTAACGCAAAAAGGGAAGAAATATGAATGGACTTCTGAGCAGGAGAGTGCATTTCAATTACTGAAAAAGAAGTTGACTACGGCGCCTATTTTATCGTTACCAGAAGGGAACGATGATTTTGAAATATATTGTGACGCTTCGCGACAAGGTTTTGGTTGCGTTCTTATGCAACGGAAGAAAGTTATTGCATACGCATCCCGACAATTAAAGATTCACGAGCGGAATTATACGACGCATGATCTAGAACTGGGAGCAGTCGTGTTTGCATTGAAGATATGGAGACACTACTTGTATGGGGTTAAATGCACTGTGTTTACTGATCATAAAAGCCTTCAACATATTTTCGATCAAAAACAGCTGAACATGAGGCAACGTAGGTGGGTCGAGCTGATAAACGACTATGATTGTGAAATTCGTTATCATCCCGGGAAGGCGAACGTGGTGGCCGATGCTCTAAGCAGAAAGGAACGAGAACCAATTCGAGTACGAGCGATGAACATAAAAATTCGCATGAATCTCAACTCACAAATCAAAGAAGTTCAACGAGAAGCACTTACTAAAGAAAACATAAGAAATGAAATAATGAAGAAGTATGAGAAGCAACTCGTTATACGGGAAGACGGAATTCGATATTTTGCAAACCGTATTTGGGTACCGAAGTTGGGTGGATTAAGGAAGTTGATATTGAATGAGGCACATAAGACAAGATACTCGATACATCCTGGAGTTGGAAAGATGTATCAAGATCTTAAGACGCATTATTGGTGGCCTAATTTAAAGACAGACGTTGCAACATATGTTGGGGAGTGTTTAACTTGTTCCAAAGTCAAAGCAGAACACCAAAAGCCGTCAGGATTACTTCAACAACCAGAAATCCCAGAATGGAAATGGGACGGTATTACCATGGATTTCATCACGAAGTTACCAAAGACTGCCTGGGGATACGACACTATTTGGGTAATTGTTGATCGTCTTACCAAATCTGCACATTTCTTGCCTATAAAGGAAACGGATAGAATGGAGAAATTATTACGATTATATATAAAGGAAATAGTTTCAAGGCATGGAATACCTATTTCCATTATATCTGATCGTGATAGTAGATTTACCTCAAAGTTCTGGCAATCACTACAGGAGGCACTAGGAACTCGTTTGGATATGAGTACCGCATATCATCCGCAAACCGACAGGCAGAGTGAAAGAACAATTCAGACTCTTGAAGACATGCTCAGGGCATGTGTGATTGATTTTGGAAACGGATGGGATAAATATCTACCGTTAGCAGAATTCTCGTATAATAATAGTTATCATGCGAGCATTGGAGCTGCGCCATTCGAAGCATTGTATGGAAGGAAGTGTAGATCTCCTATCTGTTGGAATGAAGTAGGAGATCGACAATTAACGGGTCCCGAGATCATACACGAAACGACTGAGAAGATTGTACAAATCAAGGAGAGATTGAAAACAGCCCGTAGTCGCCAAAAGAGCTACGCCGATGTTCGAAGGAAACCATTAGAGTTTCAGATCGGTGACATGGTTATGTTAAAAGTGTCACCATGGAAAGGTGTAATACGTTTCGGCAAAAGGGGTAAACTGAACCCAAGGTACGTAGGCCCGTTCAAGATTATTGAACGCATTGGACCGGTAGCTTATCGACTCGAGTTACCGCAACAACTCGCCGGAGTACATAATACCTTTCACGTCTCGAACCTTAAGAAGTGTCTTGCAAAGGAAGATCTCACCATTCCTCTTGAAGAAATCCATGTCGATGAGAAACTACAATTCATCGAAGAACCAATCGAAATCATGGACCGTGAAGTTAAACAGCTCAAGCAGAGCAACATACCGATCGTTAAGGTTCGTTGGAATGCTCGAAGAGGTCCTGAGTTTACTTGGGAACAAGAGGATCAGATGAAACAAAAGTATCCACACTTGTTTCTCGATGACGCAAAATAGGTACAATTTTAAAATTTCGGGACGAAATTTATTTAACGGGGAGGTAATGTAACGACCCGCACTTTTTCGATCGTTCTATACTTATAAGATTAATATTTACATAAATTAAACCTTACCAACATGATAAGCAATCCAAATTGTCGAGATTTATATTTCCGAAAAGAGTTTACACAACGTTTGACCGTCTAGTTTGACCGATGATATCACGAACTATATAACATATGATAATTATACGTTTGTGTATATATATGTATATATACATATTTAACATGATCTAAGAATGTTTTAATATCTCATTTTGTATTAATAACAATAAGTTATAAGTATATTTTAAAACTACTAACTTAAGTTTTCAAAACGATAACTATACGTAATGTTTTTCGACGTAAATACTTATAACCTATATTACTTATACATGCATCGTATAGATATGTATTTTATCACTTTTAAAGGGCTTACATACATAAAACAATATAAGTATATTTACAAAAGATAGCTATATTTGAATCCTCGTTCCGTTTCCTCAAAGATTTCTATACGTATACCTAGAGTATATGTACCCGTATCATACGCAGCTTCTAGATGTATTTACTATTGGTATATACCAATAAAAATCTGCTCCTTAGCAGCCTTAAATGATTAAGAAACATGTGGAACCAACCATTTGTCAAGTAGCATGAATTATTTAGCAAGAAAACAAAGTTAGGTATCTTTTTTTTTCCTTTATAACCTAAAAACGTTTTTATGCATGCACACCATTTCTTCACCCCATTTTCTCATACTTACACTCCCATTTCTCTCTCAAAATACTCTTAACTTCATACTTGATCATCTCCAAGCATTTTCCCCATCATTTAGCTTCAAAAACAACCCTTAATCATCATAAGAAAAACCATACAAGAACACTTCAAGAATCCTTTCAAGAACACAAGTTTACTTCCAATCTTTCATCCAATTCCATCACTCTTTTGGTTCTAGGTTCTTACTCCTCTTTTACAGCAATCTTGTCCAAGTAACTTGAGGTAGTAACTTTGTTCATAACCTTATTTGATTCATATATATATAGCTATCTTATTTTATGGTATAAAATTTTAACAACAAGAACATAGTTTGAATGTTTTCAAACTTGTTTGCAAACTAAATAGATCCTTCTAACTTAACTTTTAAAATACTTCAAGACCTGTAATATAACTTAAATATATGCTAATTTAACAAGGTATAACTTGGTTTTTCAAAGAACACCTTAAAACTGAATCTACGGTGTCGGAGTGTAACCGGGGGCTGTTTTGGGTTGGATAATTAAAAACTATTTTGAACTTTGAATTGGAGGCTTATTTTCTGGAAAATTGATATTTACTATGAATATGTTAACACATAAAAATTTCATGATTTAACTCAAAGTATAAGTATTTTTAGAAAAATAATCATTTAAGGTTGTTTACATGATGGAAAATGATCAACTCCATAAGTTTCACTAAAGTTTGACCTATGACCTGTGATTTCGAATACAAACTAAGGTATTTACAGTTCATAGTCTTAAAGAGGGACTCGATCCAAGGAAGTGGCAAGTTGAATCAACGAAAACGGAGTTGTAACGAAGAAACTATGACCAAAACGAGATCGGATATCTAAGACTAGTTTAGCTACGAAAATAATTGGAGAAAATTAAATAAATCACATCTTTTTAAAATAACATGATATTTTATATATATGTACTCATAATTTAATTTTATATGGTTCAGGATCACCCGTAAACAATACGAGAAGATTAATCATAAGATCCCATGATTGTACGCAACACGTCATTTGACAACACCGGTACTTTATGTACGCAACACGTCATTTGACAACACCGGTACCGTGGGTCAAGATTAATCTCGACCAATACATATACGATGGGGGTTTTTATTTATTTCATTGGGGGTTTATTAAACACCTAAAAATGAACCATTAAAATTGAATTACTAACATCGGACTGCTAACTACGGACTAAGAAATTATTAAAACTATTAAAAGTATAAAAAGTATATATATATGTGACGATTGTTTAAAATAGAAATATATTGATAAACTATATATGGATAGGTTCGTGATATCAATCGGAGACCAAGTCGAAATTACATATCTTCAAGACAAAAGTGAGTATATAGTCCCACTTTTAAACTCTAAGTATTTCGGGATGAGAATACATGTATTTTATGTTTTACGTTATGGACACAAGTAACTGAAAAATATATTCTACGTTGAGTTGTACCACTGACATACTTCCCTGTAGCTTGGGAACTGTTATTTACAGCGGTATTGTAAACGCGAATCCTGTTGATAGATCTATCGGGCCTGACAACCCCAACCGGACTGGACGACCAGTATTCAACGGTTGCACAGTACTTCGTTTCGTGACTACACTTGGTACGGTGTAGTAAGATTTCATAATAAAGGGAATATGCGACGTGATTAAATGTTAAGTATGGTTACCAAGTGCTCAACCACTTAGAATATTTTTATTAAAATGTTTATATATGAAATCTTGTGGTCTATATTTATATCGCTGCCGGCATTAAACCTATATCTCACCAACTTTATGTTGACGTTTTAAACATGTCTATTCTCAGGTGATAATTAGAAGCTTCCGCTGCATCATGTTGAATCTAAGCAGGATCTTGCGTACGCATATTTGTGTCAAAAATAAGACTGCATATCCAAGAACTTGTGTTGTAAAATATGCTAGAAATCGGGTTGTTATTATCATTTGTAAAGTTTGTAAGTCGAAGATTATCGCTAAACGATAATCATCTTTATTTTGTCCAAAGCTTGTATCAAAAATAAGGATCATGGTTTGTAATGTATAATATATGCAGTTTTTCTTTAAAAAAAATGTCGCATATAGAGGTCAATACCTCGCAATGAAATCATACGTTATCTAACACGTTCTTATGGTTAAGGACGGGTTTTGACACTTTAGTCCGAACAAAAATTATGGACTTTACAGTTCTTGATGGCAGATCAAGATTCAATGCATTGTTCGGTAGGCGAACTCTTCGCAAATTTGGAGCAATTACTTCCACACCACATGTAGAATTACGGTTCCCAACACCAAATGGTGTAGCAGTAGTGCACTCTGAATATGTGGGACCCACAAGAGAAAAATCAGTTGTTTATGAAGCTCAAGGGAATTTTGTCAGAGGGGAATCATCGAGGTAGTTATTTAGCAGAAATGATGTGAACGGGTACTTTAAACCATATAAAATGTGGGAGCATTGAAAGGAGGACGCAGAACGCTGCACGGAAGACAATATTAGGGGTGTTCATCGGTTCGGTTTTCGGTTTGTTCGGTTAATACGGTTCGGTGTATTCGGTTTTGAAATTTTTTTGGGCAAAACCGAAAATCGAACCGAAAACCGAATTCAAAGTTCAAACCGAACCGAATCGAAAACCGAATTCGAATTCGGATTCGGTTCGATTTTCGGTTAAAACCGAATATTATGAAAAAACTGAGAACGATGTTAGTTTATTTGTGGCGTTACTGATGTCTTGGTTATTTATATTCTAAAACAATGACGTACTATTAAATTATAAAGAATTTTATGATTTATTAATATTTACAGCTGAATTATGACGTTTACTGCTTCTGTTATTAAGAAGAATAACATAATAATTTGAGTAACATAATTATAATGTGAACTACCAAATCGTCATATGGGTGAGAACATATTTTATTGATTGGAGCCCAAATTATAATGACATTAACACATAAATATACAAATTAAATATTTAAAAATTTTGAATTCGATTTTGAATTCGGTTTTCAGTTAAACCGAATTCAGAATTTTCAAAACCGAAAACCAAACCGAAAACCGAATTCAAATTCGGTTTCGGTTTGACTCGATCCAAAAACCGTTTTTCGAATTCGGTTTGGTTTTTTTCCGGTTTGGTTTCGGTTTGGTTTTCGGGTTCCACGGTTTCAAACCAAATACTGACCACCCCTAGACAATATAATAGCATGAATCTTACAGAACAGTTTTTATCACATTTCTAATTTCCATCAGTTCAGACAATAACACAATACACTTTTTGTAATTTTCTGATTGAGACTTGATCACCCCATACGAAGATATTACACAAAATGCTGTATGTGTGACAGTATTATCAATAAAATTTTATTTTTTCTCACGCAATACACGTTACGAATGCAAAGCATAGAATTCATACCTACCCACATATGGCAAGGCATTTTCATGCCCCCGATGGTAGAGGCTTTTGTGTCAACATTATAGACACAAGGTATCGGCTAGCGTAAAGTATTTACTTCGCTAGAGGGCACCGAGGCAAAAGTAAAGATCTCATAATGTCATGATATACATAATGGTTTATCACAGCGGCATAAATCCATTTATATCTTGAAAAAAGAAAAAAAATTAATACATGTGTATTTTGTAAGCCGCACAACACCTGAGCGCAACACGCTAAACGGAACACCGTTAATACCATAAATAGAAATTTCTCTAACAGATTTATAAATTTTTATAACAGCATTATAATTGACTCATATCATACTTCAGAAATTATGTGAGAATTCTCAAATACTTCTTTACAAAACAAATGCTCTGATACACAACGGAGAATGGGTAAATTGTTTGATATATTCATTACATAACAGCAAAGTTATACATGTTTTCCTAAGTGAAGATACAAAACAGGTATACAATTTCAATAGCCTGTATACATAATACCATTTAGGTAGCAGTACACCTCTGATTCATAAAGAGAAATTATGCATTACGGACAGCGGATGACAGTCCAATTCATGTACAAATTCAAAAATTAGTTTAAGACAAAAATCATTTCATATGATGTGATATATGAAAATCTAAGCTTTTTAACAAGCTTGCAATGGTTAAACACATATGGCAGTGATACGTCAATCATGGAAAGCAGAAAAAAATACCAACATTAACCAAAAGGACTGAATATATATATATATATATATATATATATATATATATATATATATATATATATATATATATATATATATATATATATATATATATATATATATATATATATATATATATATATATATATATATATATATATATATATATATAGTGGACCAATCCATGGATAAGCACTAAATGGGGCACAAACTGGATAAGTAAAATTTCAAAAAAATTTTTAAAAAAAAAACGATCCTTTAATATACAAATAGAAGAAAACGAAAAAATTTTAAAAAGTTTTTGAACAAAATCATTCAAAAATCGATGATGAATGGTAAACATCGATGATGAATGGTAAAAATTGATGATGAATGGTAAAATTAACCATTCGTCTGATTAATTTATCATTCATTTTTGTTCGCGATAAATGATAAAATTAATCAATGCTAAAAAAAGCAGATGAATGGTTAATTTAACCATTCATCTGTTTATGATGAATGATAAAAAAAACAGATGAATGGTTAATTTAACAATTCATCTGGTTTTTTTTAGCATTGATTAATTTTATCATTAATCATAAACAAGATGAATGATAAATTAACCCGATGAATGGTTAATTTTACCATTCATCATCGATTTTTAAAAGATTTTGAACTTTTTTTTTTTATGAAAACAATTGATTAGAGGTGCATTTTAATGCAGATTTATGAATGTAAAAAAAAATTCAAAATTTTTTTTTTTATTTTGCTTATCCGTTTTGTACTCCTTTTAAGCTTATCCATGGATCGTGCCCCTATATATATATATATATATATATATATATATATATATACTATCAGTATAAAGATGCTACACATTGTTATTACAGATTAGTTGTCTTTTCAAATAGGCACCTATAGAATGTCTTTAACAGACATATCATCCTTAGCACATATTTCTTCCAAAGAGTTAATCTTCAGAGAAGTCACTTCATTGATGGCCATTTGCAGCTTGGTATTAGCATCAGGTTTGATATGTTTTGAGATTGCGGTTGATAAAGGGTCAGATCTTATAGGAAGAGCATTCAAAATTTCCACCATAGTATCTGAAAGGTCACTTTCCATAGACGCTTCCAGATATCTATGAAAAGTCTGACCAATAAGAGGAGAGCTCAACACCCTCTGCACAAGAGCAGGAATCCCATTTTTTAAATCAATAAAATTCTTCTCTGAAGCAGCAGCAGCAACAGTTTTTTCATCAGCACGACATTTTTCTTGTTCAACCAACTTTTTCAACTTTTCAACTTCCTTCAATAATTCATCCTTCTCCTCCATCGCCTTCTCTTTTTCAGTCCTTTCAGCAACACATTTTTTCTCAATCGATTGGAGTGCCTCTTCCTTCTTTTGTGCCAAATTAACTGATGTTTTCCACTTCAGATTAACATCTTTTAGCTCAACTTCCATCCTTTTCAATTTGCTGGCATTCTGGACAGCATTATCAACAAGAGTTGATTGAGCCTCTTGCATTTTCAGACCATGAAGAACATGCTGATTCAGAAGCACCAGTAATGCAGCAGTTGATTAACAACTTTGTTTAAGTGTCATTGCAGATAAGGATGCCGAAAGATCAGCAATCATATTTCCCTACAAAAATAAACCACACATTCAGAAATTACAAACAATATAGCCAATACAAATGGATTTTCATGAGTTAACTGGTGATATGTACCTTCAGAATATTAACAAAGCAGTCAGATTTTTTAACAGGATCTTCCACAAAGCTTCTTAAGCCGGCTAGAGGGACAACGGAAGGCGGCTGAGAAGATGATGAAGACTGTGTTGTACCTATTTTTGTGGAAGTTAATGGGTTAGTGAAAGGATGATTTTTAACAATATTATCCTCATCTGTTTCTTCATCCTCTTCTTCTTCATCATTATCATCTTCAGCATTAACAACTTTACCACTCTTGTCACTACTAGCAGTGGCTTCATCACCATCTGTTGACAAAATTGGTTCTGCATCGTAGATAACCAACTTTACAGATACGCATTAACACATATTATACATATTATGTCAAGGTAGCAGACAATATTAAAGACATACTCCTTTTCTTTGTTTGTTGAGAAGTTTTGCCAGTTGCACGTTTCCATAGACGCTTTGTGTGTTTCCCAGTTTTCTTGGTGGTAGGCGGTTTTGGATTAGCCTCAATAATTTTCACATCAGATGAGGAGGGCTATGCAGTATCATCATTACCGCCCTCCGTAGGCCGTTCAGGGCTCTTCAGTTGTTCTTCAAAAATAGTATCTTTAACCTTATCGGCCTCAAGTTCAATAGCAGTCTTTGGCCGCTCAGTAACAGTAAGAGAATCCAGATTGGTCTTCTTAAATACTTTAAAGACCTGCATCTCTTCTTCTGCAAAAAAAAAAAAAAAAAAAAAAAAAAAAAAAGACACATTGAATGCATAGCAATAAGAATGCATTCTACAATAACATAGTACAAATAAGGCATATTTATAAATCGCCTACCACAGCCTTTACAGTGCAGCACTGGTACAAATCCAGCACGCCAATTATCAGTCATCCCACAACGCGCTAAAATGGCTTCGTTATCAGCATATGAACGTTGTGGCAGTTCCAACGATTTCCACTCTTCAACAGTTGTTCTTTCATCATCAGACAAAACAATTGATTTACTTACTTCTATTTTAGTTTTCCTCCATTTTCGAATGTTTGCCCAATTGTCCTGTATAACTCTTTCGTTAACAAAAAAGAATGGTTTTTTCCATCTTTTTAAGGAGGTTTCTTTTGTTCCGGTAAAGGCCTTATTAGCTTTACAATCAAAAGTGTACCAGCATTTACTCACCAATCGAGTCCTAAACAACTCGTGAAAAACATTTATACTTGGAATTTTGCCAACAGCATTACAGTACAATTCAAAAAGCACAATTTTTTGCAAACCAAGTGGATGAATTTGACTAAGGCCAATCCCATAATGAGACAGAAGTTCTTGCAAGAAAACGATGAGAGGAATACGAAGGTTACCTATTGTAAGTTGAAGCTTATATAGTGTAATCATCTTCTTAGGTGGTTTGTTTGCCCTATCATCAGGAGAAGGAACCACGGGGTTCAGCAACAACAATAATAAATATGTGGATTGGCTCGATCTACACTCACGCTCAAACAACAATCCGTCAATTATCCAACTAACGCCATCATCCGTCAACTTTTGACGCGAGTTAACGGCGTGAACTTCCGGCAAAATGCGCCACATCGTTTGACTAACGCTGGGTTAGAACGAGTCTTAGAGATGAAATGTAACCTAAATTGGCCAACTCATAATTAAGTAGTAATGGTGTATCCTATGGGATACACGCATAAAAGCACCATTTTCATACAGAAAAATGGATCAAAAAGCACAAAAGATAACAAAATTTAGCGGTATTCAGTATTTACCGCCCAACGTAGAGCAGGCCGTCCAATGTCAAGCGTAAGCCCTGCAGACAGCTTCTATGCATAAGCCCTTTAACTCAGCGCGTGAACGGCACGCAGCCACGTCAGCACACGCCACCGACATTCCGGATACTTCACGTAACAGAACCATTCAGTGATTGACACGTGTATCCCGTGAATTTCGGACATTCTACGCCTATAAATAGATCCCCTGGGTCACCACATTTCACATCATTCCGATCTGAACTTCAGTCAGAAAGAAGTACACTTTCTCTCTCACACAGTTCTTTTTCACTCTAAAAGCACATTAGCCGCTTAGCAGCAATACGCTAGACGGACCATTATAGATTGGTCCACAGATTGATTGAGGCCACCCCACAGATCTTACATCTGTGTTCCGGGTCTGCAGAGATTATTTTTCGAGGGCAAACAACAATCAACGGTATACGTCACACGCTGAGCAGCTATTGTCTTGTACTGGTACCTTACAGCCGCTATACGAAAAATCGTACCAACAAGTAGATAAGAAGTTGAAACTGCTGCCACTAGTTATCGAAGTCACAGGAACTTGATGATGAAGATGAAATGGAGAATTAACGACCCACCTAGAGTGACATCATCTTATTCCTTTGTTCTTTACGGATACGAGAAATCGCTGAAAATTTGGTATCAAGTTATTTATAAACAGTTTTGTCTTAATTGTATTAATCAATATCAATGGTGATCAATTGACACATTCTAATAATTAGTGTTATTGTGGCTAGTCCAAGGGTATTCTAATCTTATAGTTAGATATTACGGAGTATCTTTTAAGACCGTCGAACTATGTGTAGTTTTGTACTCCCTTGCATAAAAGTACATCAAAGGTCAATTGTGTCTGTTTCATTTGCGTTCAATTTGGAACCTTGAGATTGTTAGACATAATTCATAAGTAACTCTGTAATTTCAAGATTTAGAAAAGAAAAAAAAAACGCACCTTGCCCCGGAAAACAAGCAAAGTGTAAGAAGAAAATATTACTATATTATCTAATAGACAAAAAAGGTGAATAGTAATTAGGAATATTTTCGTCTTTTCATTTTTTTTAAATTCTAATTAAATTTCACTGCACCAACAACGACTCTCATACTTTTTTCAAATATTCAAATCGACCCCCCAACCAGGGGGAAGTGTCAAATAACCATTTTCATAAAAAATCTTAAATAAACTCTACCCAAATATTCAACGGGTCATATCTTCTCGCTCGCAACGAGTTAAATTTTTCCGACACCATCGTTAAACTCGAAATAATTTTAGGAACACAATGTCACTAACTATACGCAAAACGGACGCTTTTTAAAAAACGCTAAATATTTGGGGTAACTTTCATACACGTTGATTTTGCGTTAAATTTTTAAAAGTCGATAGTTACATAGCTAAACGCGGACATGGACATATATTGTTAATTTAAAATAACATTTAAATCTTTCACGGATTATACCTTTTAGTTTGACTCGAGTTGCGCATCAACGACATCATTCTTTAGTCACGAAATAATTTTACAAACTAAATACAATAAAATACATTGAAAACCGAACCCCCGACACGAAGCGATGGTTCAACAACTAGTTATCCAATTAGAAAAACTGATGAACAGTAGCTTCAAATTATTATCTATATATTCAATTAGAAAAACTGATGAACAGTAGCGTCAATATTACCAAACAATTTTGACTTGGAAAAACCCCACTTAAAAATATATACTCCGTATTGTTATAATAATAATAATAATATAGATATGGATAGTCAATTTTGGTGTATACATATAGTCAATTTTGGTACACAAAGTATGTATTTTTATATTGAGATTTTAGGCTATAAATACTCATGAATGCAAGCATTAAACTTGCACCATTTCTCACACTTACAAAGTGTTTCTTTCTTTCTCTCCATTATCATCTTTGTTCTTACACTTCATTATTAGTATTCTAAATCAAGAATCAAATCACTAAAGGTAGTTATAAGCCTACTGAATTATAACATCAAGAATCAAACCACTAAAGGTAGTTATAAGCCTACTGAATTATAACATCAAGAATCAAACCACTAAAGGTAGTTATAAGCCTACTGAATTATAACACGTTATCAGCACGATAATCTTAATACTAAATATGGTTGGCTCTGCCACCAAAATGATATATGGTCGGTTATACCACCAAAATGATATATGGTCGGTTATACCACCAAAATGATATATGGTCGGTTATACCACCAGAATGATATAGGTCGGTTATACCACCTGAAAAAATATATGGTCGACACTGTCGCCAAATTTTCATTTATGTTTACTAATATTTATATTTTTGTTATATAACATTTATTTATGATTGCTTACACATGGTCGACACTGTCACCTACTTATCATTTATGTTATATTAAATTTATGTTTGATGTTTATATACTTATGAATATAAATTGACTCTAATTTATCATGATGTTTGTTTTAATTTTTGATAATAGAAAATGTCGAATCTGGAAAAGCTTAAATTTACTCCTTTAGAATCAACTGGAAACAACTACATGCCATGGGTTATAAAAGTAAAAATGCATCTTAAATCAATGGGCATTCTTGAAACCATAAATGAAAACAACACTTGTTCTGAAAAAGAACAAGCTACGGCATGTTGCTTTATTCATCAACATATTGATGAATGCTTACAAAATAATTATGTGACTGTAGAAGATCCCCATGTTTTATGGGAAGGTCTCAAAAGCAGATTCAATAATCAAAGAGAAATTTTACTTCCAGCTGCAATGGAACAATGGAGAACATTAAGGTTCCAAGACTTTAAGAAAGTAAATGAATACAGCTCAGCTCTGTATAATACATGTTCACAACTTAAATTCTGTGGACATGAAATTAGTGATGCAGACATGATGGAGAAAACTTTCTCCACAATGAATGCTGCAAACATCACAGTGCAAAGAAATTTGAGAATGCTAAAGTTCAAAACATATCCTGAACTTAATTCATATCTCTTAGTTGCAGAGCAAAATGATGAGCTATTAATGAAAAATCAGCAATCCCGTCCTACTGGTACACTTGCAATCCCTGAAGCAAATACTGCAAATAATTATAAACAGGGACAAGGACGCGGGCAAGGTCGTGGTTATAATAACCATCACCATCATCATGCCAAAAGCCATAACTATGGTAGAAACCATCCTTATGGTAATGGTAATGGGCGTGGACGTGGTCGTGGTCGTGGCCGTGGTGGTCAAAGAAATAGTAATCCACGAAAATATAAATATCAACCACAAAACAAGCCCATTAAACAAGATGTTGAAGAAAATTCTTCTAAAAATTCTGAAGAATCTTGCTACAGATGTGGTAGAATGGGCCACTGGGCTAATACTTGCCGAACATCTAAACATCTTGTTAAGATGTATCAGGATTCGCTGAAAGGTAAAGAAAAGGAAGTAAATTTTGTGGATAATATTGATCCAACAGTCACTGAGAAACCATCTGATTTATATGAAGATTTCTTGAATGTTTAAGTTGTGTGTCTTTTGAAAAATAAACGATTTAATATCGTCTGTCTTTGTCATTATGTTTGCTAAATGTTTCAGTACTATCTATTTGCGTTTAAAATATTGTGTAATATTAATGTACTCACTATTTATTTCTTATATATGAAGTTCAATATGAATTTTGCTGGAATACAACATCAATCAAGTGGTGGAGATCTCTGTATAGCAGACAGTGGAACTACACACACTATACTTAAATCCGAGAAATATTTTATTGATCTAAAACCAACGGAAGGAACTATACATACAATATCAGGACCTGCTAACTTGATAAAAGGGATAGGAAAGGCAAATTTCATACTACCAAATGGTACAAAATTTTTAATAAATGATGCCTTATTTTCTCCCAAGTCAAGCAGAAATTTATTGAGTTTCTCCGACATATACCTTAACGGGTATGATTATCAGTCAGTGACAACAGAAAATGAGAAATATTTAAGTATCACTGACAAGAGTCATGTGGTTGAAAAACTGCCAAGACTTAGTTCTGGATTACATTATACACATATAAATGTACCAGAAATACATATGGTAGTTAACGAAAAATATATTGATCCTGGTGTATTCAGTTTATGGCATAACAGATTAGGCCATCCAGGATCAACAATGATGAAAAGGATTATTGAATGTACTCATGGACATCCACTAAAGGATAGAAAAATCCATCATGATACAATGGTTCCATGTACATCTTGCTCTCTTGGAAAATTGATAACTAGACCCTCACCACTTAAGGTTGAGAAAGAATCACCAATGTTTCTTGAAAGAATTCAAGGTGATATATGTGGACCAATTCATCCACCATGTGGACCATTTAGATATTTCATGGTTCTAATAGACGCATCTAGCAGATGGTCTCATGTTTGTCTGTTATCAAGCCGTAATGTGGCATTTGCAAAATTTCTTGCCCAAATTATTAAATTGAGAGCTCATTTTCCTGATTACACCATTAAAAGGGTGAGACTTGATAATGCTGGTGAATTTACATCTCAAGCATTTAATGACTATTGCATGTCTATAGGAATTGTTGTTGAACATTCTGTTGCTCATGTGCATACACAAAATGGTTTAGCCGAGTCATTGATTAAACGTTTACAGTTAATCGCTAGACCATTGATAATGAGAACAAAACTCCCTGTATCTATATGGGGTCATGCAATTTTACATGCTGCTGCATTGATTCGCATCAGACCAAGTGCAAGTCATAAATATTCCCCCCTACAACTTGCTTTTGGTCAAGAGCCAAATATTTCCCATCTTAGAACATTTGGTTGTGCAGTGTATGTTCCAATTGCGACACCACAACGTACAAAAATGGGTCCTCAAAGGAGGTTGGGAATATATGTTGGATATGAAACATCTTCAATATTAAGGTATATTGAACCTATGACAGGTGACGTTTTTACAGCACGTTTTGCTGATTGTCATTTTAATGAAACATTGTTCCCTAGATTAGGGGGGAGAAATGAAAAATAAAGAAAATGATGTTTCATGGTGTGAACCTCAATTAAAGTATCTTGATCCTCGCACAAAAGAATGCGAGACAGAAGTTCAAAAGATAATGCATATACAAGAACTTGCAAATCAATTGCCTGATGCATTTACAGATACAAAAACGGTGACAAAATCATATATACCAGCAGTAAATACTCCAGCTCGAATTGAAATTCCAAAAGCTGGCAATAACGTCACTCATGAATCTTTGCCACGTCAGAAACGTGGAAGACCAATCGGTTCAAAGGATAAAAATCCTCGAAAAAGAAAATCAGCTGATAATGAAGTAAAAGAAAGTGTTCAAGAAGAACCACAAATCAGTACTCCTACTGCAGAGGAGATTGATGATGTCAATACAGAAATTGCAATCAATTATGCATATTCAAAAATATTATGGAACCGAAATGAAATGAAAAATCTTGATGAGAAATTTTCATTTAATGTTGCATATGACATCATGAATAATGATGATGATCCAGAACCAACATCTATGGTTGAATGTCAAAATAGACATGATTGGGCTCAATGGAAAGAAGCAATACGAGCTGAATTAGAATCACTCAATAAAAGAAAAGTTTTCGGATCCATCATTCTCACTCCTAAAGATGTGAAACCTGTAGGATACAGATGGATTTTTGTCCGAAAAAGAAATGAGAAAAATGAAGTTACAAGGTATAAAGCTAGACTTGTAGCTCAAGGTTTTTCTCAAAGACCGGGAATTGATTATGAAGAAACTTATTCTCCTGTTATGGATGCAATTACTTTTAGGTACTTAATCAGTCTGGCAGTTTCTAAAAATTTAGAAATGCATCTCATGGATGTTGTGACTGCTTATCTATATGGATCACTTGATAGTGATATATATATGAAGATACCTGAAGGATTTAAGGTACCAGAAGCATCAAATGCAAAACCCAAAGAAATGTATTCGATTAAATTACAAAGATCTTTATATGGGTTAAAACAATCGGGACGTATGTGGTATAACCGATTAAGTGATTACTTGATAAGCAAAGGGTATACAAATAATCTTACTTGCCCTTGTGTTTTCATTAAGAAAACAACATCCGGATATGTGATCATAGCTGTTTATGTTGATGATCTTAACATCATAGGTACAAATAAAGAGATCCATGAAGCCATTCAACTTCTAAAGAAAGAATTTGAAATGAAAGATCTCGGAAAAACCAAGTATTGCCTTGGTTTACAAATTGAGCATATGCCTAATGGTTTACTTGTACATCAAACAACATATACTGAAAAGATTTTGAAACGTTTCAATATGGACAAGGCAAAACCATTAAGTACTCCTATGGTTGTTAGATCACTCAATGTTGAAGCTGATCCATTTCGTCCATGTGAAGATCAAGAAGACATTCTTGGACCAGAAGTACCATATCTTAGTGCAATTGGAGCTCTTATGTATCTTACAAATTGTACAAGACCTGACATTTCTTTTGCAGTTAATTTGTTGGCAAGGTTCAGCTCTGCTCCTACCAAAAGACACTGGAATGGGATCAAACACATATTTCGATACCTTCGAGGAACTACTGATTTAGGATTATTTTATTCTAACGAATCAAAACAAGATTTGGTTGGTTATGCAGATGCAGGTTATTTATCTGATCCACATAAAGCTAAATCTCAAACTGGATATGTATTCCTAAATGGAGGTACTGCAATATCATGGCGTTCTCAAAAACAAACACTTGTTGCTACATCGTCAAATCATGCCGAAGTGATTGCATTACATGAAGCTACTCGAGAATGTTTTTGGTTGAGATCAATGACACAACTCATTACTGATTCTTGTGGACTAGAACGCGATAAAAGTCCAACAACTATCTATGAAGATAATGCAGCTTGCATAGCACAGATGAAAGAAGGGTATATCAAAAGTGACCGAACAAAACACATACCACCTAGATTCTTCTCATACACTCAAAATCTCATTAAGGACAACCAGATTGAAATGAGATATGTGCAATCTAGCAAAAACTCTGCTGATCTTTTCACGAAAGCACTTCCAACTGCTATTTTCAGAACACACGTTCATAACATTGGCATGAGACATGTTCAAAAGATGTAACAGCTGAAGCGATGTCTACTTGAGGGGGAGTCAACTCCATGCTGCACTCTTTTTCCCTTAGCTAAAGTTTTTTCCCACTGGGTTTTCTTTAGCAAGGTTTTTAACGAGGCAGTAATTTATAGTTGATCTTCAACAAAATAAAATTGCTATCCAAGGGGGAGTGTTATAATAATAATAATAATATAGATATGGATAGTCAATTTTGGTGTATACATATAGTCAATTTTGGTACACAAAGTATGTATTTTTATATTGAGATTTTAGGCTATAAATACTCATGAATGCAAGCATTAAACTTGCACCATTTCTCACACTTACAAAGTGTTTCTTTCTTTCTCTCCATTATCATCTTTGTTCTTACACTTCATTATTAGTATTCTAAATCAAGAATCAAATCACTAAAGGTAGTTATAAGCCTACTGAATTATAACATCAAGAATCAAACCACTAAAGGTAGTTATAAGCCTACTGAATTATAACATCAAGAATCAAACCACTAAAGGTAGTTATAAGCCTACTGAATTATAACACGTATAATGTAATAGCTGTGGAATTTATTAGAAAAACTGATGAACAGTAGCGTCAATATTACCAAACAATTTTGACTTGGAAAAACCCCACTTAAAAATATATACTCCGTATAATGTAATAGCTGTGGAATTTAATAAAAACCAATGGCTGGTTGATTGGTTTGTTGGGCGTTCTTACAAGTTGTTGGTCCCTGGTTCAAGCCCTTGGGTTTGGTGGTTTTTTTTTTTTTTTTTTTTAATACGAATTTGTGGCTTTAATATTCTATTTTTAAAAAGTATACCAATTTGACTACATGAATGTTATTAGGCTGGTTTTAACCCAGCGTCACTTTTGCTCCGTCATCCCACATGGCTGCTTGTTTGACGCATTTGACGCCCCTAAGGCGACGTCAAAATTTGACCCCGGGGCTTGGCTTTAATATTTTTTTTTTTTTTTTAAAGTATACCAATTTGTGGCTTTAATATTCTATTTTAAAAAAGTATACCAATTTGACTACATGAATGTTATTAGGCTGGTTTTAACCCACCGTCACTTTTGCTCCGTCATCCCACATGGCTGCTTGTTTGACGCCTTTGACGCCCCTAACGTGACGTCAAAATTTGACCCCGGGGCGTCAGTCGGAAATTTCACGGAGGTGTCAAATTTGTTTCAGCCAATCAAGATTTTACCACATATTTTTACATATTATTAGTTAATAAATTTTATACCCGACTACCAATAATATTTTACCACATCACCCACCACAAATTTAACTCTCAAATTTGATCTTCCCCTTTAAACAACTTCACCACAAGACCTTGCCGCATCACCAAAAAGTACATCACTTGCCTTTGACATCACAATTACGGTTAGGAATAGTCTTAGGTCATTATTCTACAAAAGTGAATGGTTAATGGTAGCCTGGTATGGTGCTCACGTGTATTGCTTATTGGTCTATAGTTAGAAACCGTTGAACTTTTTTTTTCTTTGTTTAGTTTTCTTTTTTTAGTTTTACATTTTAATTTTTCAAATTTAAAAACCTATTTAAACACAAAAACATCAATGAATTGATGGTTATGTGTCTTCTATGTCTACCGAATGGTCTTGGGTTTGAGTCATAGAAGTTTTTTTTTTTCAAATTTTTATTTTTCTACAAAAATTGGCAAGGTTTTTTTTTTTTGTTGAAAGGCAAAGTCACCCACCCACCTAATACTAACACGAATATATACACCACGAAGTGTCATAAATAGGACTCGAACTCTCAACCTTAAGGTTATAAGAGTGACCTCGATACCGCCAAGTCATTGGCTCTTTGATAAAATCGACAAGCTCTTACATGGTCAACCGAACTTCGACCGCAGCGAAGCGCGGTTGACCCCCAATACTTGTTTGTAAATCATTCAAAGTGTATGAAAATCATTTTAAGCACGTTGAATTAAAAAAATAAGAGAGTATAAGACAATATTTCTGATTGGTAATAACATTCATGTTAGAAAGTAGAAGACATGGAATATTGGAATGGTTGTTTAGAACATGGAACAGTTAAAGTGATTAAAAAAAAAAAAATAGAAAAGCGCTTTTGGCTTAATTAGTGGTATCAAAACAAGTTATCAACCTTAAAGTTGTGAGTTCGAGTTTCGTCGCGGAAAAATAATATGTGTGTTTGTTTTCAAAAAAGAAAAAAAAACATTACGGAGTATATTTTGTAAGGTGCATGAATTTAGTAAATATGTTTTTCAAGTGCATGAGTATGGTCATAAAATCTCAACTGTATAAAGTATTTAATATATAATTATACGGAGTAATAATTATAATTATAATTATAATATTTATTAGTGATTTAACATTTAACACTACATGATAAATTAATGTTCTAGTAATTTAATGTAATAATTTATTTATTATACCAAAGAAGAATGAGAATTGATAAAGTTTTGTTGGGATTTTTCGCTTCAATAGCAGAAGCAAAGAAGTCAGATCAATGCAGCTTTCGTGCCCATCCTAAAGATCATATCCTCTTGCAGCTGGAGCTCTTGATGGCACAATCAAGCGAGTTTATGAATGAATGAAATCAGTTGAAGGAGCGGAGGTTTTGTGCAAAAAAGGACCAACGACGACCCTATCCTA
Organism: Rutidosis leptorrhynchoides; assembly: GCF_046630445.1. NCBI lineage: Eukaryota > Viridiplantae > Streptophyta > Magnoliopsida > Asterales > Asteraceae > Rutidosis > Rutidosis leptorrhynchoides. The sequence goes on along the minus strand of NC_092335.1, from coordinate 39,715,316 downwards.
AAGGAGAAGAAGGAGTAGGAGCAGAGTGGAGAATCTTTTTGGATTTCAGCCGAGAAGATTAGTAAAAGGAAGGATCAAGAATGTTATATATTTCAGGAGCTAGATCAGTTGCCGATGAACAAGTAAGAATTGCCTCAACAAAAATAGATGGAATTGGGCCTAAAAAAGCCATTCTGGTTCGTTATCGATTAGGTATCAGTGGGAACATAAAGATAAAAGAATTAACTAAGTATCAGATCGACCAAATTGAACAAATGATAGGTCAAGATCATGTTGTTCATTGGGAATTGAAGAGGGGAGAACGAGCAGACATCGAACGATTAATTTCTATTTCTTGTTATCGTGGAATTCTTCATCAAGATGGATCACCCTTACGCGGTCAACGAACTCATACTAATGCTAGGACTTGTCGCAAGCAAATTCGGAGATGAAAGAAGTCTACCGAAAGCATTGGTACTTGTCTGATCAATCACACTGATAGCTTCAGTAGTTCACTGAAATTTTTATTTGGGGATTTCACCGGTTACTAATCCATTATCGGTATAGTAGACCTCCTTGGCCACTTCCTCATCCCGATCACAAGGAGAGGTTCACTGTGATGGGGGTACTTCTTTTTTCCCTTCCGGAAAGAATGAAATGCATAGGGGACCATCCTTTTGTTGCGGCATGCTCCTCAGATTTACGGATTCACATGGGGCCTCAGGCCCTACTTAGTTGACTGCCAATGACAAAGGCTCCGGACCACCTTTTTCAGCCAGATAGCGAGCGATCACTCAGCAATGAACACTAACTGAAAGCGGCCGGGAATGAGTACCTATCCCTTACGGGAATCGAACCCGTGTCTTCGACATGAAAAGACGATGTCCTAACCACTGGACGAAAGGGACCAAAAATTCTTCATATACCGCTCCGTGGGCTCCGAGAATAGAAGCGGTTCGTTTTCTTTCTATACGAAATTAAAGATTTCGTTTGTGTTCATGTTGGCGATTTCAGATGTCATTTCGGCGGTTCGTCCCCCTTCCTACGGGTTTCCCCACCCCCTGAATAAGTAAGGCCCCGCTCTTTCTAATAAAAAAAAAAGACGGATTTTATAAGACTCCGCAGAACGCAGTAACATTTACGAATATATGTATTTGTTTAAATTTTAAATCTAAAGGTTTTTTTTAATAAAATTAATACAGTATATTAAGATTAATATTATTTATGGGGAAATTGACAAATATATAGTAGTATAAGACTTTTGTAGAATTAGACATATTCAACTTTGTAGTCGTTTATTTGCCTGCATTTTTTTTGTTTACATAATTATGGCAAAAACTGCAGCATATACAGAACAAAAAAAAGAATTCGACATATTCTTCTAATAGTTAGCAGCAGTCGTTTTAATCATTAAAAAGGCACCTGTTTCATTTTGTTTATAAAAAAGTAAGAATTCGACATATCTCAACTACAATGCATTATACACTGCTACTTGACAATGGACAGCTGATAATGGTAACAGAGAGGACCTGGGTTCTGTAAACGTTACCAACTTAAAGACAACAGTATTAAATTTGGACGTTATATTATATACGAGTATAAATATATAAAATATAAATATAAATATCATATAAAATTATACTATTTGGATTGGGAGATGATTCTGTTAGGTCCGATTAAACAACCTAGAACTTTTACAGTGATCAATAAACAAGATTTCCTTTATCAATTATATTAATCAACAAAGTAATCAAATTGCGGAACAATTGATTTGTGAAATATAAGAACGAACACACAATAATAACAATTAAAAGAGAAGATTTGATTGTATTGAAGTAATCGACATTTTTAGCTACGATACATATCATCTATTTATACTAAAACAGAGGAAGCATAATCCTCTCAAATATATCGTTTCCTAACTAACTATCCATTAATATAGGAAACTAGATAAAATCGTATCAAATCAAATCTTGTATTTGAATGCGAAGATATTCGCTTAAATGTAATCTCTTCATTCTTATCTTCAAAGATACACGCGTATTTGAATAAGTCTTCTTGCTGTCATTTATCATTTTGAGTCTGTATCTTCATAAGCTTCTTGAGTCTGTATTTCTTCTGACTCTGTATCCCAGACTCTGTTCTTCAAACTCTATATTACAGACTTAAACATACTTAACCAAAATAGTTTGACTCATCAGATTCTAAACATATTTTTCCAACAATCTCTTCCAAGCTAGATTTTGATTCATCCACACTAATATAATACAAACTACCTATTTTACCATTAAACTACTATTATGTCAATATACCATTTATAAGGCAAGAAGAACTTTTATCAATATTCCATGAAGCTAAATACTACAAAGAAGTTTTAAACTCCGGTTTTACTAGTTTTGTATTTTTTTCTTCTTCCAGATTTCTAGTTTTGTAAACTTCTTTCCAAATATTACTACAATATTTCAAAAAAAAAAAAACTTCATGTTCTAGTTATTTCATATATATATATATATATATATATATATATATATATATATATATATATATATATATATATATATATATATATATATATATATATATATATATATATATATATATATATATATATATATATATATATATATATATATATTGTTAGTTTTGTTTTCGATAAAAAAAATTGATATGGTTACTTATGTAACGACCCGACTTTTTCGACTTGCTTTTATGCCTTGTATTTTTGCGAAACTGCGTATTTGTGCGTACTGCGTTGATTTATGCTTCGAAAACTTGATATACGTGTTTTATATTCGTATAAACCTTAAAATGTGCCTTAGTGTATGTGGAATGCTTAACTTGTTCATTGGATGCGTTATAACCGTTAGTGTTACTTGCCGTTACGATTAAACCGCGAACTGCGCGCACGTTTGACTTATGTCGGAATTTGAACTTTTGGACTGCGAAATATTAATTATTATTTTCTAATAATAATTACTTGGGCTTTTGGATGCTTAATTTTACTTATTTAATTGCTAAAGCCCAATAGTTAGTCTTGTTGGACTTTTTACCTTGTTGGGCTCAAGCCCACCCTACTCTAGCTAGTGACCCAATTAATTAGCCCAAGTATTATTACTAGTGGCCCATAATAATAAATAAATAATTAATTAATTAATTAATGAGTCATACTATCATAATGAATAAGGATTATCTATTTGTCACATGAGATTCTAGCATTAGTACACACTTTAGACAACCATGATCCATAAAGCAAAGTGGTGTCTCCCTCCCCCTACCCAAAACCCATGGCCACCAAGGCCACCATGGCCTTGTCCATGTCATCAATCCTTGTCATTTTATTTGCCTATAAATACTAGCCATTTATCTCACACTTGTTCATTTAATTTTCACACACAATTGTTCTTTCTTTCTTTCCTTTCTAGTAATACTTGTAAGTTTTCTTTTCCTTCTTCTTTTCCTCTCAATTTCGTGGTCATCATCATCATCATATGGAGATCAAAGTTCCTTTTAGCTTTGATCTTACTTATATCTTGTTGATTCAAGCATGAATCTTTCAAGAACATGGAAGATTCAAGCTTTCTAGCTTGAATCTTCATATCTTTTGTAGATCTACTTCTTTTATACTTTAATCTTTCTATTTTGTGATAAAGATTCAAACTTTTGTTTGTAATCTTCATGCATCTTCAAGATCCAAGCTTTATGCTTCAAGATCTTCAAGAACAAACAAGATGCAAGCTTTCTAGCTTGAATCTTCATATCTTTTTGTTAGATCTAAGTTCTTTTTACTTTGATCTTGTTATTTTGTTAAAAAGATTCAAACTTGTGTTTGTTATCTTCATATATCTTCAAGATCCAAGCTTTATGTTTCAAGATCTTCAAGAACACTTAAAGGTTCAAGCTTTCTAGCTTTGTAACCTTGTAACTTGTGTGAAATGGATCCAAGCTCTCTAGCTTAGGGTTACATCACCTCTTTTGACTTGGATTGTGCTTATACTTGTTGAAATGATGTAAAGTTTGTAGCTTTAGTTGTTACTGTGAATTGAAATTGTGTTAAGACTAAGGATATGATGTAACCTTGGTTCATCATCCATCTAAGACTCATGAATGAGTTGTGTTCTTACTTGGTCTTAATATATTGTGTATTTATGGTGAATCTTGGTCAAAAGTGATGCTAAACCATCAACGAGTTGTACACTTGAAGCTACAAGCATCAAGGATGAGAACCGTGATGAGCATCAAGCACCAAGAACCCCACCGGAGCACTTGTCCACTGATTTTCGTATCTGATCAGACCACCTGGGCTACTGGAAAGTTGATTTTCAGTTAGTTCGGTTCGAGTAGATGATTTTCCGTTTAGGCCTCGTCTTAATCCGAGTTACGGTTTAGGATTTATGGCCCTCCGATAGTCACTACACCCTATTAACGTTGTGCTGAAATTTCTGACCTACTCGGACTTAAACCGTCACCACGGTCAAACGAAGACGATTTAGGTTCTGAAAATTGGTCAGCTGTTAGGGGACTCCTATACGGAGCCATAGCCACTGACTATGCATCTTTTTGATTTACGTAGAGGTCGTAGCAGCTGACCTAAGTCAGCCTATTATTTCGATCTCTATTCTTGTCAAACTTACTTAGCTTTTATGATGATGAATGATGATGATGATGATACTTAAACTTATTTTATGCACTGTTAGAATTTATAAAGACAACCTACTGACCTAGTAACCCTTGATTTAGGTTGACGACCTTTCGGACCGACTTACTACTTGCGTACTTTCATTACCGACTTTACCGTTTTTATCACTGTGAGTTATAGCATCCCTTTTTACTTTAATTATTTTGGGACTGAGAATACATGCGCTTTTTACGTTTTACATACTAGGCACGAGTACTTAAACTTTATATGTGTGTGGGTTATACAACGGCATAAACATTCCCCTTAGCACGGTAACGTTTAGTCATTGGTTTTTGAACCGGTGAACGCGAATCTTAGATATGGATCCATAGGGTTTGACATCCCCACTCGGGCTAGTCGCGCTAGCATTTAACGGGTGTTTAATACTTCTTGAACATACGCACTCGCCAGGTGTACCTTCAGGGGGTTATAAACGTTAAGTCTAGTTACCGGATGCCCACGGTTATACATATACCTTATCATACTTATTTGAATTACTGATTTGAAACGCTTGTTTGAAGCACTGAAATCTCGTGACCTGTATTACATTACTGATTACAAACAAACTATAGCTCACCGACATTCGTGTTGACTTTTAAGCGTGTATTTCTCAGGTGCTTAGACGTTGTTGCTTCCGCTGTTAGACTTGCTGTCTTGGTGTTATAAACTTGATGTCTGGGTATTAGACTGACTGTTACAGACTTGCTGTGTTAGACTTCCGCTGTAATGACCCGAAAATTTTCGACAAATTTTAAACCAAACTCTTGATATGATTTAATGTTTTGACATGATAAGAAAAGTCTGCTAGGTTGAGTCTCAAAAATTTTTGAACTGTTTTCTTGCATTCATTTAACTTTCGACCATTCCCGACGATTCACGAACAATTATGTGTAAATATATATATATATAAATTCTATAAGTGATATCATATATATTGTATTATATATAAAATTATAAATATCAAATATTCAGTATATTGTATAATTAGTAAATATGATATAATTAATAATTTGTAATAATAATATATTAAATTTAAATTATAAAATAAAATAATTGTTATAGTATTATTATTAATATTATTATCATGAATAATATTAATATTATTATAATCAGTATTATTAATTATTAATACCATTATTATTATAATTGTTAATAAACTAATAATTTTAGTCATTATTATAATTATTACTATTATGATTACTAAAAATTATTATTTCTATTTAAATTAGTATTTCCTTATTTTTATTACATTTATCATTATTACTCTTATCATTATTAATTTTAATATTAGTATTGTTAAAATAATTATTATTAATTGGAATTAGTATTATTACTTATACAATTATTAATTGTTAATACTAATTATATAATTTATAAATACAGATATAGAAAATGAACCAGTTTCATATCTACATCAACAATATATATTCTTGTCTCTAAATCTAAACAAATGAACTTAAAATCTCAAATATAAAACAAAATTCTGTTACATGTAATTATCTGCTTTATTTTTTCTTATTCTCCTTATTGAAAAATGAATTGTCCTTCCTGTCTGTAATTTGTACCCATCGAAATCTTCACTTCAATAAGACAAGCGAGTAATCACAAATTCTGTTAGCCATCTAATTCACCTTCGTTTCACCTGGATCAATCTGATAGATATTAAATTCACAGAATTGTACGAATCTGTTAGCCATCGCTTTCCCTTCTTTTACTTTCTGTATTCTTTCTCTTGATTGATTCTTCTTGTCGATTTAATATCTTCACTACAAACAACCATCTATCAAATCTTGATACTACATCCATGATATACTTACACTATATAAGATTCATTACTACAATTCGATGAAAAAGATCAAACAGACAGTTACAAAATTTGTTACACATCTCATTCAAACCGTACCAATACGGAGTATAAAGTCTGCTTTTAATTTATTTATTATTTAAAATCTTCTAATCTAATATTATCTGTCGACCCAATTTTACTATAAAATAATTTACAATCGAATCTTAATGTGTAGTAATTGTCAATTATCACATTATATATATACATATATATATCCTAACAAAATTAGTGGGAAGACAACACTTACATAAATGAAACACTTACAAACTATCATCTGCCTTCGACTCACAAACCATCGAGCTGCTGCACTAAATGTTTCTTGTTTTCTTGATCGAACACGTACATCCACCACCTTCTTCAACCCATTAAACCACCACGACCCACACTACAACTATAACCACCACCCATCATCGAATCACCCTCTCTTACTCTCTATCTCTTTCATATTTCTGTCAAACCACCATTGTTTAAACATCGTACTAGATTTAGATGTGAGAATGAAATAGATGAAGAGAAGATGAAAGAAAAATATAGAGAATAATGTATGAGGGAAAAGGGAATGATAAACAAAACAAAGTGGCTGCTAGGTATGTGCTTTCTATCATTTTTCTGGCCGACAAACTCTAATCAAGAAAACCCATTTGCTCAATTAATCGTGATACTTTTTCTAAGGTGGGTCAAGGGTATCAAACTTATACGCCAACTTGTGATAACATTTAAATTTTATTGGGGCCATGACCAACTATGGATTCTGTTGTGGTTGCCTTTCTTTTTCCTCGTTTGGAGCTGGACGTACCACTACACTCACCCACTGATTTAACTTTGGCTAAGAAAATGATAAATGGGTTACAAAGTATAGTTGGGTTCGTAAATTTGGAAAGGTGGTGAGATATTAAAGTAATAATGATGATGGTGTATGCTAGTGTGGTTATGATCAAACAAGATATAATGTAAAACCCCACTTACAAGACACACTTCCAATTTTTTTTTTTTTTGGTAATAAGATGACACTTTTGCTAGTAGGGCCGTAGGGTTATTGGACCAAATGATGTTAAACAGTGAAGATGCATTAAGATTATGATGATATAAATAATTAAGATGAAGATGATAATTAGGAGATAGAGATAATAACTTGTAGAAAGAAAAAGAAAAGAAAAAAGTTAAAGGTTGATAACTAGTGGGAGACAAGAAGATGTGTTGGAAGGTTGCGTTTTTTATCACTTCAGACGAACCACTTGATTTACGCATGATTTAGTATTGTGGCTTTTAATGAATAAATCGAATCCTAAGTCAGTAACATGGACTTGTCCCCATTTTCTGCTTCTAGTCCAAAAATTTATTGGACTGAGTCCTTGATTGGGCTGTTGATGGGCCATAAAACTCTAAGGAACTAGTAACCAATTTGTCTAAATGGGCCGAAACCCAATTGTTGATAGTTGATTAGGATTTTGAATGGTGAGCTGCATGATAAAAACGAAAAAAAAAATTGATATCAATAAGGATGATGATGTACATGGAAGGTGATGATAATACGGTTACATAAAGGTGGCGATGTTAAGAAATGATGATAATATAAAGAAGGTTATGAAAATAATAGATGGGAATGGTGGTGATGAACTAATGAAGATGATAAAACCAAAGAGCCAATGGCTTGGCGGTATCAAGGTCACCCTTACAACCTTGAGGTTGAGGGTTCGAGTCCTGCTTAGGACAATTCGTGGTGTATATATTCGAGCTAGATTTAGGTGGGTGTGTGAGTTTGCCTTTCAAAAAAAAAATAAAAAATAAAAAATAAAAAAATGAAGATGATAAAACTATTTTGCATATATTAAATACATTGGCATACGAGTTATTGCAGGAAAGTAGCAGTGGTTCAATTGGTTAGAGTTATGGTTGTTAATAGAGAGGTCTCAGGTTTGAGCCTGGTCTGAGGCATTATTTTTAGAAAAAGAAGAAGAAAATAGAAACAAAATAATACGGGTCAAATAAATTTTAAGTGGGAATTAAATCAGAAAAGCTGAGACAGAGGAATGGTTTAGGTTGTTATCAGTTTAGCGGGACGTCGCGGGTTCAAAACCGGAATTGGGCATTTTTTTAAGGGTTACTTCTTGGAGGTAGTTTACTTATCACTTATCATTATTATTATCATTAATATTATTATTATTATTATTACTATTATTATTATTATTATTATAATTATTATTATCACATCATTATTATAAGTATTATTATTATTATTACCATTAACATTATTTCATTATGAGTCTAAGTATTAATATTATCATGACTATTAAAATTATCATTTTCTTTAAAAATATTATTAGTATTATTATTAGAATTATCATTATTTTTATCATTATTATCCTTATTATTATTATTATTATTATTATTATTATTTGAATATAATTATTATTATTAATTTCATGAATATTATAATTATTATTATCATTACCATTACTATAATTATTTTTAACATTAATATTATTATCATCATTACTATCATTTTATTAACTACTAGTATCATTATTGCTATTATAAGAACTACATTATTATTACTAACAATATTATTATTAATATTATTATTAATACAATGAAAATTGTTATTAAAATACTTATATAAAACATATATAAAAGTATACATATAGATATAAAAATATAAACAATTGAAATAATATATATATTTGTCCGAATACAAGTATATGTTTTAATATATATATATGAATGATATAGGTTTATGAATCCGAGGTCAACCTTGCTTTGTTCAGTTCAGTCGTATGCATATTTTTACTACAAAATATCATACAGTGAGTTCATTTGCTCCCTTTTACTCTTTACATTTTTGGGACTGAGAATACATGCGTTGTTTTTACGACTGCTTTATTAAATACTTTTGAAATATATTTTGGACTGAGATTATATGAAATGCTTTTATAAATGTTTGAAGAAATAGACACAAGCAAAACATTCCTCGAATGAATTACTATGCAGACGGAAGTTCTGCGGATTATTATTGAATTATGTAGACATGAGAATTGCCACCATTGAATTATGTGGACAGGATAATTGCCACCATTGAATTATGTGGACATGATAATTGCCACCAATTGATGTGAATGTTATGTATCGAGAGAATGATTTTATACACAGGTTATGTGTATGTTAATTTTTGTGCACGAGATATGTGTACGATTACTAAAATTTATGAAAGATGATTTTGTACACGAAAAAGGTGTACTGTATTTAAAAGATATCGCATGTACATTACAGGTGGGTATAGGATTCGGGCCCATTTGTATCATGCAGCATTTAAATCTTGTGGTCTATCAAAATGATGAATTTTATTGTTTTATGATAAACCTATGAACTCACCAACCTTTTGGTTGACACTTTAAAGCATGTTTATTCTCAGGTATGAAAGAAATCTTCCGCTGTGCATTTACTCATTCTAGAGACATTACATGGAGTCGTTCATGGCATATAGACGTCAGTTCATCGCGATGGTACCAGATGTTATTGTATTCGTTCAGGAAGATTTTGGACGGGGTATGACATGTGGTATCAGAGAGGTGGTCGTAGCGAACCAGGTCTTGCATTAATGTGTCTAACTAGTAGTTGTTAGGATGCGTTAATGAGTCTGGACTTCGGCCTAGTAGTTGTTAGGTTATATTAATAAGTTTAGACTTGAACCTGGTCTGCATGTCAAAATTTTTGCTTACCGTTCTTTATCGAAAAATATCTACCTATCATTTTCAGTCTCGATACATCTTATTGCAATTATTGCATAGATGGTGTACAGAAAAATTCAGATCCCATCACATTAAATCTTGTCTGACACGTTTCCTTAATTCCCTCCGTAATCTACGGGATCTTCTGTACTATCTATAGGTATTCTATTTAATTAGAATATCATTCGATATCCGAAAATCATTTCATATCGAAAACCCTTTATCTAACCGTACAAGATGGAACTCACCACTAGTTCAAGTTCCTCGGATTCCGATATGGATTTCCACTCGAGCTCCGGAAGCAGTGTAACCGGAATAGGTCAACCAATTAGCCATCATAAACTCGAGATGAATTAAGAATGGGTACAAAGTAAACTTAATCAATGGAGATGTGAAGAAGTGATCCCTCCCACCAACCATATTGCCCTCTTGGCAAAGAACCTGAAGCACTTACCGGCGAACCTGTTCGTAATACCATTTTCTCTCTCATTTCCTGAATATCTCGCCATGATTATATACTATCTCAAAACCTTATTCACTCGCTCATTCCTACCGACAATCATTCCGGAGTAATAAGTCAACGAGCTTCGCGCCCGAGTTGTAGCCTTGAAAAATATGGTACAAAATGTACCAGCTTCAGCAACATCACTGGCACCAACAGTACCACCATTAGCAACATTAACAGTACCATCACCACCGCCAACAGCAACATCCGCATCACACGTCTCGACATCACAATCTATACCTCGAACATCAACATCATACGCACCATAGCTACCAAGGAGTACCAACAACAATGAACGATGAAGGTTTGATCCATAACTTCATTGAAGAAATATTCTGCGAAGAATATGTGGTTTCTAATAATTTTAGAGATTACTTATTCAAGCTCAAACCGAAAATCATATGAGTTTAATATCATATTAACTCATTAAATCTATGATTACATCTGAAGAAAATATATATGTATATATGTTTTCATAAAGATTGTAATTAAAAATTCTTTTGTACAAACTGATAGTGATGAAAATATTTTAACGGGTAGGTAATACCCGAGGAATATTTAGTTCCACATTAATAAGTTACACTGTACATTCTTCGAATCTGATTCAACAGTCATTTACTATCCTACTTACATCCACAGATATACGAATCCGTTGACCACAGAATAACCATTTTTATTCGATTTCATATTTGGATTTTGACTTATCAGAATCCAACAAGTGGCATAATGAAGAAAACATTGGACAATTAAAATGAATTAAAATATTGATTATAACATATGAAACTAAACAATTCTTCAAGTCTGCCACTTGATTTCATCTTAAACCTCATTTGTATTTTGACGATTCCAATCTGCGTTCAAACATTTCATAATTCTTGAAAATACTTCAATCGAGAGGATGAACCAATCGCACTTCATCTACGAAAAAAAAAGATTGATGCATATAGTTATGCAACTGAAAACACTCGGAACCTGAGTAAATGTTTAAAACGTATCTGTGCTAACCCTTTGGGAGTTGTTATTACCAAAAATAACTTTGCAATCCCTTTTCAAATTAGCCAATTTTGTCACAGCTCTAGCAAGTCAACTTCGACTTTTCATTCGAAACAACCTTATTATAACCTTGATATATATGCGTGCTCTTTTATTGTCATCGGAGAACCTTTTATATTCCACCACATCACCAGCAGACGTACCAGCAACTTCGTTGCTCCTTGGCTTAAATCTCTCCGACAAATCACTATATTTATCTATTGAAGTCTTATCATGAACTCATCCTCGCCTTGTAACGAGAATTGCCATACCAATTACCAGAAATCAGCGTTTAATCATCTACAAACACAATTCTCTTGAAACCCCTCGGTTTGATAACCAATGATCCAGATCCAGTAACTTTGAAAATGCTGACGAAGCAGCATGTAGTAAATGGTCTTAATGGCCAAAAGTGATGATAAAAGAATGGAGTGTTGGGAACACTCAGTAGAAAATTGGTACTGGAAAACGGATTGAGCTAACTATGAAGGAGACCAAGAACAAATATAAGGACCAAACCCTATATTCAAAAAAACCCAGGTAAATCTGGATCCGATGAAATCTTTAGAGAATATCTTGCTCCATACCCAGTTAAAATCTTGCGAAAAATTTTCTCTATCAATCTTCGAACTTAGAAAATTCCAAAACAACATCATAAATATCTTCGATATTTCTGAGGATATTTTCATAAATATTCTCGTCCGAAAATTATATACCCCTTCGTACTATCTGTATTACATTTTGGGAACTTCTGTAAAATCTAAGTATAAATTACGAATGAATTCTGGAGAAGTGTTAAGAATTTGAACATGAGTTAGTATAATATAATGACACTTGGCCAACGTGATTATATTACAGTAATTCATACTGATAGTTCTATTGGAACCTGATGATTCACAGATCATACCATCATCATGTGCCATGTTACATAACTCTTTCATTCTACTTAACCTCCAAACATAACAAGAAAATATATTCTTGATAGTTCTATCCTCTGTGATTCTGGTGATTTACCAAATCAAATCGTGCTATTACGTTCCTTCCTACTTAGAAAATTATGATCATTCGAAAACTCTATATCTACGAATTCTGGACCATTATTCGCTTGATTTAGAATCGGGAAGAGAAAACAAGAGCATGGAGCTCCGAAATATAAAGGAAAATATAAAGTCGATCACAAACACGTAAATTACAAACCGTGTATATCAATGCGGATAGCAACATAAATACACTGGAGAATGAAAAACACTATAACCCCAAGGTAATAGTAGAAGTTAACAGATTCCTCAGGTGTTAGATGAGAAAGGAGGAAGACAGAAGCGATTGTCAGAAGAAGGACAAGGATCAGTACGGGATTAAGCATTTTTACAATCTTTAGAAGTATGGATTCAGGAAGAAAGTATAGGAATGGTGAGAATAATAAAACGGAAGAAGTAAATTTATAATGGAAACATTCGACAGAGCAATTGAGGTAGATGACCGCATTTAATTAAAGAGATCCTAATTTCCTTATTCACCGGAGAATCAAATTTTATAGATTTCGAAGATTTTCTTTTAAATCCCTTGAATTCCGGAATTCAATCGAGACAACGTCAAAAAGTTAAGATGAACCTTATTTTCCTAAATTCAACCATGACTATTCAAAAGTTATGATGAAACTTGTCTTTCTCATTTCACTATTTAGTGATAGCTTCATTCGTACGCTTCGAGTAGTTGAATCGTTTTATTTGATTTATTCAATAATGATAAAACTCTATTCTGCAACTCTTATTCGTCATGAAAACATTCTTATTATTAACCATGATGACCTCACTTAAATTTCGGGACGAAATTTCTTTAACGGGTAGGTACTGTAATGACCCGAAAATTTTCGACAAATTTTAAACCAAACTCTTGATATGATTTAATGTTTTGACATGATAAGAAAAGTCTGCTAGGTTGAGTCTCAAAAATTTTTGAACTGTTTTCTTGCATTCATTTAACCTTCGACCATTCCCGACGATTCACGAACAATTATGTGTAAATATATATATATAAATTCTATAAGTGATATCATATATATTGTATTATATATAAAATTTATAAATATCAAATATTCAGTATATTGTATAATTAGTAAATATGATATAATTAATAATTTGTAATAATAATATATTAAATTTAAATTATAAAATAAAATAATTGTTATAGTATTATTATTAATATTATTATCATGAATAATATTAATATTATTATAATCAGTATTATTAATTATTAATACCATTATTATTATAATTGTTAATAAACTAATAATTTTAGTCATTATTATAATTATTATTATTATGATTACTAAAAATTATTATTTCTATTTAAATTAGTATTTCCTTATTTTTGTTACATTTATCATTATTACTCTTATCATTATTAATTTTAATATTAGTATTGTTAAAATAATTATTATTAATTGGAATTAGTATTATTACTTATACAATTATTAATTGTTAATACTAATTATATAATTTATAAATTTATAAATACAGATATAGAAAATGAACCAGTTTCATATCTACATCAACAATATATATTCTTGTCTCTAAATCTAAACAAATGAACTTAAAATCTCAAATATAAAACAAAATTCTGTTACATGTAATTATCTGCTTTATTTTTTCTTATTCTCCTTATTGAAAAATGAATTGTCCTTCCTGTCTGTAATTTGTACCCATCGAAATCTTCACTTCAATAAGACAAGCGAGTAATCACAAATTTTGTTAGCCATCTAATTCACCTTCGTTTCACCTGGATCAATCTGATAGATATTAAATTCACAGAATTGTACGAATCTGTTAGCCATCGCTTTCCCTTCTTTTACTTTCTGTATTCTTTCTCTTGATTGATTCTTCTTGTCGATTTAATATCTTCACTACAAACAACCATCTATCAAATCGTGATACTACATCCATGATATACTTACACTATATAAGATTCATTACTACAATTCGATGAAAAAGATCAAACAGACAGTTACAAAATTTGTTACACATCTCATTCAAACCGTACCAATACGGAGTATAAAGTCTGCTTTTAATTTGTTTATTATTTAAAATCTTCTAATCTAATATTATCTGTCGACCCAATTTTACTATAAAATAATTTACAATCGAATCTTAATGTGTAGTAATTGTCAATTATCACATTATATATATACATATATATATCCTAACAAAATTAGTGGGAAGACAACACTTACATAAATGAAACACTTACAAACTATCATCTGCCTTCGGCTCACAAACCATCGAGCTGCTGCACTAAATGTTTCTTGTTTTCTTGATCGAACACGTACATCCACCACCTTCTTCAACCCATTAAACCACCACGACCCACACTACAACTATAACCACCACCCATCATCGAATCACCCTCTCTTACTCTCTATCTCTTTCATATTTCTGTCAAACCACCATTGTTTAAACATCGTACTAGATTTAGATGTGAGAATGAAATAGATGAAGAGAAGATGAAAGAAAAATATAGAGAATAATGTATGAGGGAAAAGGGAATGATAAACAAAACAAAGTGGCTGCTAGGTATGTGCTTTCTATCATTTTTTTGGCCGACAAACTCTAATCAAGAAAACCCATTTGCTCAATTAATCGTGATACTTTTTCTAAGGTGGGTCAAGGGTATCAAACTTATACGCCAACTTGTGATAACATTTAAATTTTATTGGGGCCATGACCAACTATGGATTCTGTTGTGGTTGCCTTTCTTTTTCCTCGTTTGGAGCTGGACGTACCACTACACTCACCCACTGATTTAACTTTGGCTAAGCAAATGATAAATGGGTTACAAAGTATAGTTGGGTTCGTAAATTTGGAAAGGTGGCGAGATATTAAAGTAATAATGATGATGGTGTATGCTAGTGTGGTTATGAGCAAACAAGATATAATGTAAAACCCCACTTACAAGACACACTTCCGATTTTTTTTTTTTTGTTTTGTGGTAATAAGATGACACTTTTGCTAGTAGGGTCGTAGGGTTATTGGACCAAATGATGTTAAACAGTGAAGATGCATTAAGATTATGATGATATAAATAATTAAGATGAAGATGATAATTAGGAGATAGAGATAATGACTTGTAGAAAGAAAAAGAAAAGAAAAAAGTTAAAGGTTGATAACTAGTGGGAGACAAGAAGGAGATGTGTTGGAAGGTTGTGTTTTTAATCACTTCAGATGAACCACTTGATTTACGCATGATTTAGTATTGTGGCTTTTAATGAATAAATCGAATCCTAAGTCAGTAACATGGACTTGTCCCCATTTTCTGCTTCTAGTCCAAAAATTTATTGGACTGAGTCCTTGATTGGGCTGTTGATGGGCCATAAAACTCTAAGGAACTAGTAACCAATTTGTCTAAATGGGCCGAAACCCAATTGTTGATAGTTGATTAGGATTTTGAATGGTGAGCTGCATATTAAAAACGAAAAAAAAAATTGATATCAATAAGGATGATGATGTACATGGAAGGTGATGATAATACGGTTACATAAAGGTGGCGATGTTAAGAAATGATGATAATATAAAGAAGGTTATGAAAATAATAGATGGGAATGGTGGTGATGAACTAATGAAGATGATAAAACCAAAGAGCCAATGGCTTGGCGGTATCGAGGTCACCCTTACAACCTTGAGGTTGAGGGTTCGAGTCCTGCTTAGGACAATTCGTGGTGTATATATTCGAGCTAGAATTAGGTGGGTGTGTGAGTTTGCCTTTCAAAAAAAAAAATAAAAAAAAAATGAAGATGATAAAACTATTTTGCATATATTAAATACATTTGCGTATGAGTTATTGCAGGAAAGTAGCAGTGGTTCAATTGGTTAGAGTTATGGTTGTTAATAGAGAGGTCTCGGGTTTGAGCCTGGTCTGAGGCATTATTTTTAGAAAAAGAAGAAGAAAATAGAAACAAAATAATACGGGTCAAATAAATTTTAAGTGGGAATTAAATCAGAAAAGCTGAGACAGAGGAATGGTTTAGGTTGTTATCAGTTTAGCGGGACGTCGCGGGTTCAAAACCGGAATTGGGCATTTTTTTAAGGGTTACTTCTTGGAGGTAGTTTACTTATCACTTATCATTATTATTATCATTAATATTATTATTATTATTACTATTATTATTATTATTATAATTATTATTATCACATCATTATTATAAGTATTATTATTATTATTACCATTAACATTATTTCATTATGAGTCTAAGTATTAATATTATCATGACTATTAAAATTATCATTTTCTTTAAAAATATTATTAGTATTATTTTTAGAATTATCATTATTTTTATCATTATTATCCTTATTATTATTATTTGAATATAATTATTATTATTAATTTCATGAATATTATAATTATTATTATCATTACCATTACTATAATTATTTTTAACATTAATATTATTATCATTATTACTATCATTTTATTAACTACTAGTATCATTATTGCTATTATAAGAACTACATTATTATTACTAACAATATTATTATTAATATTATTATTATTACAATGAAAATTGTTATTAAAATACTTATAAAAAACATATATAAAAGTATACATATAGATATAAAAATATAAACAATTGAAATAATATATATATTTGTCCGAATACAAGTATATGTTTTAATATATATATGAATGATATAGGTTCGTGAATCCGAGGTCAACCTTGCTTTGTTCAGTTCAGTCGTATGCATATTTTTACTACAAAATATCGTACAGTGAGTTAATTTGCTCCCTTTTACTCTTTACATTTTTGGGACTGAGAATACATGCGTTGTTTTTACGACTGCTTTATTAAATAATTTTGAAATATATTTTGGACTGAGATTATATGAAATGCTTTTATAAATGTTTGAAGAAATAGACACAAGCAAAACATTCCTCGAATGAATTACTATGCAGACGGAAGTTCTGCGGATTATTATTGAATTATGTAGACATGAGAATTGCCACCATTGAATTATGTGGACAGGATAATTGCCACCATTGGATTATGTGGACATGATAATTGCCACCATTGAATTATGTGGACATGATAATTGCCACCAATTGATATGAATGTTATGTATCGAGAGAATGATTTTATACACAGGTTATGTGTATGTTAATTTTTGTGCACGAGATATGTATACGATTACTAAAATTTATGAAAGATGATTTTGTACACGAAAAAGGTGTACTGTATTTAAAAGATATCGCATGTACATTACAGGTGGGTATAGGATTCGGGCCCATTTGTATCATGCAGCATTTAAATCTTGTGGTCTATCAAAATGATGAATTTTATTGTTTTATGATAAACCTATGAACTCACCAACCTTTTGGTTGACACTTTAAAGCATGTTTATTCTCAGGTATGAAAGAAATCTTCCGCTGTGCATTTACTCATTCTAGAGACATTACATGGAGTCGTTCATGGCATATAGACGTCAGTTCATCGCGATGGTACCAGATGTTATTGTATTCGTTCAGGAAGATTTTGGACGGGGTATGACATCACTGCATTACTTAGAGATGTCTCAAGCATGGAACTTTTACTTTGCATTCGCAACTTATGTTATTTTCAAAACAATAGCTTCGTAATGACCTTAGTATCATGTACTCCTGTTAATGTTCCTATTTATCTTTTGTAAAACGTTATCTTTCATGAATGCAAATCGGTTTTCAAACAACATATAGTGTTTGACCATGTAATGATCGTGTTGTTGATGATCCGTACACGATGGTTATGTACGGGGTGTCACAGTTGGTATCAGAGCATTGGTTGTAGGGAATTAGGTTGCATTAGTGAGTCTAGGGTCGACCCGAGTAGGATTCACTAATAGGACTAATCTACAACTTGCTAGTTTACTTGTTTCTGCGGAACCTGCTGCATGCTACTGTGTTATATTACTACATGTTACTGCTTACTACTACTGCATGCCACTGCTTACTTTTACTACTGTATGAACTTGCTGCATGCTACCGTTTCCTTTTACTGCTATGTAAACTCGCTGCATGCTTTTGCTTATTCTAGCTACTGCATGCTACTATCTGCTTTCGATTGCATGTTACTTCTGTTTAGTACTGTTAATATTGCCATGCTATATACTGCTGTAAACAAGCTAGGTTGCTGTAGTGCCTGATTACATGCTTGCTTCATGCCTGCTATTCGTTGCACCAACTTGGAAAAAAACTTACCTTTCCTAGTTCAGATGTTTTTCTGAACCCTTTCCCACTCATCTAACCCTAAGGACTAGTAATGTAATCCACCTGTTACTACCATTCCACCATTCCGAAGAATGAAACATTGCTTCACGCAATCTAGGAAGAGTACCCCTCGGATTACACGCCCGCTGAAGTTGATCCTCGGAGGAAGAGATATGTAAGGACTTGTCGGAGTAACCGCACCCCAAGCTCACTCTAATTAGCCACGTACTACGTAAGAATATTAGAAGGATGTCCAGTTCCTGCAAGTTGACTCATATCCCGTACACTTTCGTGACCGTCACTTATCTCTTTCATCCTTCGCCGCTACTCAACGATCTAATGACACTTCTGGACTTAGGTCCCCAACACTCTTAGGAATTGGAGAAGTCGGGAGGACATCTCCTTTCACAAGGTCAGGGTGCCTTCTACTGATGCTCAGCCATATCCAAAGACTTGGGAGTCACCTCGAGATAAATCGTATTACTACTTGCTACACGAACAACTCGATACGAGACCCAGATTAAATTTCTAGAAAGGAACCTAACGACATTACTTGAACCCGAACATTTTGAAGAAATTTCGGGACATTTAGGCATTGATGCATGACCTACAGAACCTACGCACCCACACCGAGAAACTGTGAGATTAATTAGGTAGAATCGGTTTTGAGATAGCATAGATGAAGCACCGTTAGATGGAATTGAGTAGAACTTGAAGTGATCACGTTACATTGACCATATGGAGTGATGTTGGAATGAACGCACGATTTAGTACAATATAATGACGCCAGGCCAGCGTAATTATGTTGAAGTAAATCATGCAGAAGTCCCAATGTCACTATATAAGGAATATGAAGCGATTCAAAGGAAATTTTGGTAGGAACCACTCGAGTGTACGCATTATGGTCTGTTGGAGGTAGGAATAACCACTAAGCCTAGATACTGTACAAGAAGGGCCTTGATTACGAAATTGATAACCCGATAATCTGTTATGAATATAGACACCCTAGACACTTAAGGAAAAAGTTCTCAAAAAGGGAAAAATTTGGACTTACATGCGGTAGAACAATCGTTATCTCAGTTATGGAGACTCGCATGGATCCTGATTTTAGTTAGGGTACATTTCTTTACAACGTTTATTGTCTCGAAGTTGTTTAATACTAGAGTGATAGAAACCTTACATCTAAGAACTATAGTGTTATGACGAGTAAGCCATTAACAACCATGAGAGTTAAGTATTCTAAAAGACAAACTAATGGTAAGCTGGCAAAGATAGATGAATAATTTAAGGTAGTACCTTAAAATTAATAGGTGGGTCATTTGGAGATGACCTCATGCCGACGAAACTTGGAAGTTTTATAGTAGTAGTTGGAAAGGATTAGTTACCTGCGCACAAGCAGATGTTATTTGAGAAGGTTGATAAGATTTGGTTGGAATGGACTGGCTTTCAAGGATGAAAGCGAAAGTAATATGTAGTAAGAAGATTATTCGTATACCTCGCGAGGATGGTGAGCCAAAATCCATCTGGGTTACTTCAACAACCCGAGATCCCACAATGGAAATGGGAAGGGATGACGATGGATTTCATCCTGAAAGTACCGAAAACAATAGGCAGTTATGACACTATCTAGGTTATTGTTGACCGCCTCACCAAGTCTGCTCACTTTCTAACCATGAAAGAAACCGATACAATGAACAACGATACATAAAGGAAACTGTATCCCGTCACTTCGGCAATTCAAATTCTATACTACCCAAGAATCGTATTTGATGCTCATTCTTATGCGACACTGAATCCTAACTTATTCCGAGAGAATTCTTAATCAGTGATAATCACACCATCACCCTTCTTACGTCGATATTAGTCATACCAGTTCGAGATTTCCAAAATCAATGGGTAGTTAATTCTCACCCTCATACTCTCCCTTTCGCATCTCACTTATAAGCAACAAATTTACACTTAAGCATTTTTGGTCAAAGAACTTATGCCCTACTAATAGTCATCAACCACATTTAAATTCAACAGTTTTCATTACCTCGTGATATTGATGCTCAAATGTCACCCAAAATTTTCAAAAAAATATTTTACTCGATCTTTTTCCAACTTGTAACCTCCGAAATATGAAAATTTTTGCTGCCAAAATTTTTCACACACTATTTTACTGTGCGATCCTCCCAAGGTTTTATAAAAGTAAATTTATTTTGTTTGTCATTCGTGCAAATTTTTGAAATCACATATGTTATATAAAATAAAGTAAATGATTACTTATTTTTGGCAAATACATATGAAATTTTACTTTCACTTTTACAAATCAAATCTTTTGTTCAAAAGATATTTTTCTTTGAATGGTACGGGTTGTACGTAACCCTAGTTTACTAAGAACTTCATTTCTTTTCTTACATTGTCACCTTAAACAATTTCATAAAATTTTTGTTGCTCATTATATAAAATTTTTAGTTGCTTATTCGTATCCAAGTCATCATGAAGACAGACAACTATCGAAATTGAGAGATTCATGTGTGTATGTACGTGATGAAGGCACTTACTACCACGTCATACAGAGCCTTTGGGCATCCACTAGCACTTAAACCATTCAAAATTATTGCGTTACCCTAGGGATCTTATTTGCCACACCCATCGGAGCGATGTTCTTTCTTACATAACTCTAAGTCCTGACTTATTCCAAGATATTCTCGTCTAGCGATATTAACATCATCAGTACTCCGACTTTAAAATTGGCCATAACCTGTTTGGCAATTTTGCAAAGACAAGAAGCGATTAACTTCTCATCCTCATGCTCTATCCTTCATACCTCACTTTTTAGCAACGGCTTCGCACGTGAACATTTTTGGGCCAAAGACTTAAGTCCTGATAATTGTCAAAACTACATTTAATTCATTAGTTTTTATTACCCGGTGACATGTCACCCGATGATTCAAGGATTTTTCACTCAATCTTTTTCAAATCGTAACCTCTGAAATACGAAAAACTATGTTTATCAAAATTTTTACACGTTGATTTTACACGTTGCTTATTTGTGCGGTTCTCACGAGATTTATGGACAAATGAAAGTACTAAAATCTTTTCTGACACTTATGCGATTTATAAAATCATATATGTATAGATTTACCTTTACTTATTTTAGTTAGTACATACTAAGTTATACCTTCAAATTATTTAAAAATCGCTCCTTTATTGAGCTGTCTAACTTAAGTCAAATAGTTTTGTGCAAAATGGTACACGTTGTACATACTTCTAAATTTACTAGGAACTTCGTTCCGTTTATGTTGTTACATCAAATGTTTAAAGGTTTTTAAAACTTCATTGGTTGATTTTATTAAAGGTTTTCGTATTAGACTACACCATGTATGGATCACACTTCTTCTCGCCCTCCGTTAGGGATTAAGCTTACTATTAAGATCTTTGTTAAAAACTCTTGAGCCACTTTGGATGGCAGATTTATAAAGTTGTTAGGAAGTCTTTGTGCTCATAAAATGTTCCTTTTAAGGTTAAACATGGCAAAAACACGGGCCGATAAATCAGTTTTCTGAGGAACACTTAGTGGTCACCCTATTGTAGAGAAGGCACTAGGTGGGTTTCTATTCTCAATGTTTCAAGACTAAATCGCAACATCATCTCTATGAATCAGTAGGTTGAAGTACAAGGAATCGTTTTTGAGATTCTTTTCACTTAGAGTAAACCATTCTTTACGACCAAGGGTCCACATATCTTCTCATCCGTGCATCTCCATAAGTATAAGGATAAATTCGGATCAATCCGCTCGAAGAGTTCACTCTCGTTCAAAGATTACACCTTTCGTGCGATTTTCTTTCAGAAATGTAGTATAAAATACTTTAAGAATCTATGAATCTTGTTATTTCCTTTTGTGGGTATATATCCGGATGACATATTCATGATAGCAAGAAACGAAATCAATTTATTGATCTCTTAGGACAAGAGACTTAATTAATGGCATATACCTATTCTTACTTTTATACGCCCAAGTACCTTTCAAGGTAAATAACTCACTTCTGAGCCCACAAGTCTCACGGAACTATGATACACTACTTCTTATTTAAATACGGTACCATTTTTAGTCACTCCTCAAATTTCGGGACGAAATTTCCATTAACAGGTGGGTAATGTAACGACCCGACTTTTTCGACTTGCTTTTATGCCTTGTATTTTTGCGAAACTGCGTATTTGTGCGTACTGCGTTGATTTATGCTTCGAAAACTTGATATACGTGTTTTATATTCATATATACCTTAAAACGTGCCTTAGTGTATGTGGAATGCTTAACTTGTTCATTGGATGCTTTATAACCGTTAGTGTTACTTGCCGTTACGATTAAACCGCGAACTGCGCGCACGTATGACTTTTGTCGGAACCAGAACTTTTGGACTGCGAAATATTAATTATTATTTTCTAATAATAATTACTTGGGCTTTTGGATGCTTAATTTTACTTATTTAATTGCTAAAGCCCAATAGTTAGTCTTGTTGGACTTTCTACCTTGTTGGGCTCAAGCCCACCCTACTCTAGCTAGTGACCCAATTAATTAGCCCAAGTATTATTACTAGTGGCCCATAATAATAAATAAATAATAAATTAATTAATTAATGAGTCATACTAGCATAATGGATAAGGATTATCTATTTGTCACATGGAATTCTAGCATTAGTACACACTTTAGACAACCATGATCCATAAAGCAAAGTGGTGTCTCCCTCCCCCTACCCAAAACCCATGGCCACCAAGGCCACCATGGCCTTATCCATGTCATCAATCCTTGTCATTTCATTTGCCTATAAATACTAGCCATTTACCTCACACTTGTTCATTTGATTTTCACACACAATTGTTCTTTCTTTCTTTCCTTTCTAGTAATACTTGTAAGTTTTCTTTTCCTTCTTCTTTTCCTCTCAATTTCGTGGTCATCATCATCATCATATGGAGATCAAAGTTCCTTTTAGCTTTGATCTTACTTATATCTTGTTGATTCACGCATTAATCTTTCAAGAACATGGAAGATTCAATCTTTCTAGCTTGAATATTCATATCTTTTGTAGATCTACTTCTTTTATACTTTAATCTTTCTATTTTGTGATAAAGATTCAAACTTTTGTTTGTAATCTTCATGCATCTTCAAGATCCAAGCTTTATGCTTCAAGATCTTCAAGAACAAACAAGATGCAAGCTTTCTAGCTTGAATCTTCATATCTTTTTGTTAGATCTAAGTTCTTTTTACTTTGATCTTGTTATTTTGTTAAAAAGATTCAAACTTGTGTTTGTTATCTTCATATATCTTCAAGATCCAAGCTTTATACTTCAAGATCTTCAAGAACACTTAAAGGTTCAAGCTTTCTAGCTTTGTAACCTTGTAACTTGTGTGAAATGGATCCAAGCTCTCTAGCTTAGGGTTCCATCACCTCTTTTGACTTGGATTGTGCTTATACTTGTTGAAATGATGTAAAGTTTGTAGCTTTAGTTGTTATTGTGAATTGAAATTGTGTTAAGACTAAGGATATGATGTAACCTTGGTTCATCATCCATCTAAGACTCATGAATGAGTTGTGTTCTTACTTGGTCTTAACATATTGTGTATTGATGGTGAATCTTGGTCAAAAGTGATGCTAAACCATCAACGAGTTGTACACTTGAAGCTACAAGCATCAAGGATGAGAACCGTGATGAGCATCAAGCACCAAGAACCCCACCGGAGTACTTGTTCACTGATTTTCGTATCTGATCAGACCACCTGGGCTACTGGAAAGTTGATTTTCAGTTAGTTCGGTTCGAGTAGATGATTTTCCGTTTAGGCCTCGTCTTAATCCGAGTTACGGTTTAGGATTTCTGGCCCTCCGATAGTCACTACACCCTATTAACGTTGTGCTGAAATTTCTGACCTACTCGCACTTAAACCGTCACCACGGTCAAACGAAGACGATTTAGGTTCTAAAAAATGGTCAGATGTTAGAGGACTCCTATACGGAGCCATAGCCACTGACTATGCGTCTTTTCGATTTACGTAGAGGTCGTAGCAGCTGACCTAAGTCAGCCTATTGTTTCGATCTCTATTCTTGTCAAACTTACTTAACTTTTATGATGATGAATGATGATGATGATGATGATACTTAAACTTATTTTATGCACTGTTAGAATTTATAAAGACAACCTACTGACCTAGTAACCCTTGATTTAGGTTGACGACCTTTCGGACCGACTTACTACTTGCGTACTTTCATTACCGACTTTACCGCTTTTATCACTGTGAGTTATAGCATCCCTTTTTACTTTAATTATTTTGGGGCTGAGAATACATGCGCTTTTTACGTTTTACATACTAGGTACGAGTACTTAAACTTTATATGTGTGTGGGTTATACAACGGCATAAACATTCCCCTTAGCACGGTAACGTTTAGTCATTGGTTTTTGAACCGGTGAACGCGAATCTTAGATATGGATCCATAGGGTTTGACATCCCCACTCGGGCTAGTCGCGCTATCATTTAACGGGTGTTTAATACTTCGTGAACATACGCACTCGCCAGGTGTACCTTCAGGGGGTTATAAACGTTAAGTCTAGTTACCGGGTGCCTACGGTTATACATATACCTTATCATACTGATTTGAATTACTGATTTGAAACGCTTGTTTGAAGCACTGAAATCTCGTGGCCTGTATTACATTACTGATTACAAACAAACTATAGCTCACCAACATTCGTGTTGACTTTTAAGCGTGTATTTCTCAGGTGCTTAGACGTTGTTGCTTCCGCTGTTAGACTTGCTGTCTTGGTGTTATAAACTTGATGTCTGGGTATTAGACTGGCTGTTACAGACTTGCTGTGTTAGACTTCCGCTGCATTACTTAGAGATGTCTCAAGCATGGAACTTTTACTTTGCATTCGCAACTTATGTTATTTTCAAAACAATAGCTTCGTAATGACCTTAGTATCATGTACTCCTGTTAATGTTCCTATTTATCTTTTGTAAAACGTTATCTTTCATGAATGCAAATCGGTTTTCAAACAACATATAGTGTTTGACCATGTAATGATCCTGTTGTTGATGATCCGTACACGATGGTTATGTACGGGGTGTCACAACTTAAGGAAGGATGCTATCCCACATAGGTGGGAGGAAATTAAGAGTTGGAGGTATCTCACTTGGCTATAAAAGGAGGTCATGGGTATACTTTCAAATCGCATCAATCAATACACTTTAAATATTTGATTATTTTTTTCTTTCTTACCCTTGTTTGAGAGTTGTATTAGTTAAATACTTTGGAGAGTGTAGTTGGCTTAAGAGAGCCGTCTATATCATTGTAACAATTTGTGATATAGTGTATTTCTCTCTTTGGAGGCCCGTGATTTTTCTTATGTTCTGAAGTTTCTACGTTAAATCTTGTGTTGTGGATTGTTCTTATTTCCTTACTGTTATTGTTGGGCTGGGTAGTGGAAATTAGTGAGACCGTAATTTCCCAACAATTAGATTGTTGGGTGCAAACCCAATCCCACATTGGTTGGGGATAAATGTCAAGGCCTATATATAAGCTCATGGGTGTCTCCCTCTACTACCAATTGGTTTTAGAGTACTTTGGGACTCATGTGTGTTATACGTTTGGCGCTTGTTTGGCTGTAATCAGTCCTATCAGTGGTATTAGAGCTCAGGTTAGCCCAAAAAAATTATAATGTGCATGAATCGCCCCTCGGTCTGCCAACGATAATGGATCCTATGTGTTCTTTATATCAAAGTCTCCCTGATTGGGCCCAGAACAGGTTGAGTGTTCCGGGCAAGTGGCCCGCAATATAAGATGAGTGGATCCTGTACGGAATATCGTTGAAGGGGAGGTCTGGTAATGTGGTCTTCAGTTTGAGAGAGGATTATTGGGTGCAAACTCAATCCCACATTGGTTGGGGATAAATGTCAATGCCAATATATAAGCTCATGGGTGTCTCCCTCTACTACCAATTGATTTTAGAGTACTTTGGGACTCATGAGTGTTATACGTTATATATATATATATATATATATATATATATATATATATATATATATATATATATATATATATATATATATATATATATAGTAGAGGGATCAAATGAGAACCATTTTAAGAGTGAGAACTCTGAGAACTCTAGTAGTCGAGCAAAAACAAAACGCGGCCGAACAAATGATTCCTTGGTCGAACATTTTTTCATTTTCATGCATTAGGCTTGGTTCTACATTTTTTGTAGAACAGGATGTAGAACAGCATGTAGAACATGCTGTTTTACACTTGTTCTACATCAATTTTCATCAAATTAAGTTAGGGTTTAGATGTTGGGTTTAGATTTAGGGTTTATATTTTAGAGTTTAGAGTTTAGATTTTAGGGTTTAGATTTAGGGTTTAAAATGATTTTTTTTACACGAACGGTTTAGAGTTTAGGGTTTATGGTTTAGGATTTAGGGTTTTGGGTTTACGGAGTAACCCAAAATCCAAAACCCAAAACCCTAAACTCTAAATTGGACTAAAACAAAAAAAAAAGTTAATTTTGATGTAGAACGTGTGAAATTCGAACAAAAATGGTGAAATTCGAACTAATTTGGAAAAATATGAACTTATTTATGTTCTACAAAATTATAATTAGAAGAAAATCAGGTCCAATTTGAAAAAATTTGAAAATTCGAACATGTTCTACATTTTTCTGTTCTATCTTATGTGTTCTACATGCATGTTCTACATTTTCACCAGCTCAAAAAATTGCTCGATTATAAAATAATTGTTCGGCCGCGTTTTTTTTACTCGACCACCTCCATTTTTGTTCGTCCGTGTGTTTTTTTGCTCGAATTTCAGTGTATTTGGAGTTCCTAGAGTTCTCACACTAAAAAAGTTGTCACTGGATCCTCTCCCTATATATATATATATATATATATATATATATATATATATATATATATATATATATATATATATATATATATATATATATATATATATATATATATATATACACTTATGGTTATAATAATTTTTACAAAAAAATCTAGTTAAAACAACATTTACGGATATATGCATTTTTGTTTGAATTGGAAAGGTTTTTAAAGAATGAGAAAATGAACTAATAAAAGACCCTCTAGTCATTTAATATTTCATTTTCATCTTTTTTTTATAGCAAAAAACAAAAACTATATAAGCGAGTCATTTTCTTGAAAAAGAAAAGAACTAAAGGAATATAGAAGCATAAAGCGACCTGGCTCATGAGAACAAAATCGAAACTAAATATGCACTACCACACTAACCAATCAAAGACAATCGAAACTAAATTTACTACTACTCGTTATCTTTGACAAAGTAATATTAATTATTAGTTATAATAATTATTTTTTAAAAAAATTAGTTACAAAAACATTTACGGATATATGCATTTGTTTGAATTTAAAAGGTTTTTAAAGAATGAGAAAATGAGCAAATAAAAGACTCTTTAGTCATTTACTATTTCATCGTCATCTTTGAAGGGATTATAATTATAACAAATTTTAAAAAAATTAAAAAAATATTTACGGATATATGCATTTGTTTGAATTTAAAAGGTTTTTAAAGAATGAGAAAATGAGGAGTTTTTTTTGTTGAAATGGGGTTTTTTTTTTTTTTTTGAAAAAAAGTTACAAAAATAGAAATGTAAAAAAAAAAAAAAGTGTTACTCCTTAAACATAGGAATTCCGGAGTTCTAAACTCCGGATTTAGTGAGCCCGTAGTTCCAAACATCGGATTGTTGATTCTCTGCGTAAAAAATAAAAAAAATGAATCCGGAGTTCGAAAGCCGGATTTGGCGACGTGGCATTTTTTTTTAAAAGAATTGATCAGATGGTGTAATTTGGAGGTTTGCAGACACCACATGATGCTTGTTGTTGGTTAAAGTTTGGTGATAATTGTAGGAGATGAGGATGACTTGAGTGTTTGAGTTGTGTGTTGTGCATTAATTTCCACATCCCCTTTACCAGAAAACTAATCTTCAAAATGAATTTTATATCATAAATAGCTAGATGTATCAGTTTTTGTTTTTAAAGACAACATGCGTGGATTTGACCACATATACACTCAACTCTTAAAAAAAATGCCATGTCGTCGAATCCAGCGTTTCGAACTCCGGATTGACTTTTTTTTTTCTTTTACGCAGAGAATCAACAATCCGATGTTTGGAACTACGGGTTCCCTAAATCCTGAGTTTATAATATGAACGTTTTTTTTTCTTCATGTTTTGTGAAGTAAAATTTAGCCCGATTTAGAGTTTAGGGTTTAGGGTTTGGTGTTTTGGATTTATTCCTAAAACACCAAAACACCAAACCCTAAACCCTAAACTCTAAACTCTAAACCGTTCGTGTTAAAAACTCAATCTAAATCCTAAATCTAAACCCTAAATCTAAACCCTAAACCCTAAATTTCTAAACCCTAATATCTAAACCCAATAAACCCTAATATCTAAACCCTAATATCTAAACCCCGATAGCTAAAATCTCAAAATACGCTCGAAAAACACGATAATTGTTATATATTACTTCTTCGAGTGTTTTTCGGCCAAAATAAAAACATTTATCAAAAAGGGTCTCTACTAAATGTTCATATTTTCATGTCATCTATAATGTTCGTGAACAAAGTTTTTTCAAAAAACGAAAAAAAAAAAAAGTTTTTTGCTTCCCCCCGCTTCCCCCCGAATGGTTACTTCCCTCTTGATCCTGCCAATATATATATATATATATATATATATATATATATATATATATATATATATATATATATATATATATATATATATATATATATATACCTTGCATGTTTTTATGTAAAAAATTAAAAGATGTCTACCTAGAAATTGATTGATCATTCATATTCATATATTATATTTAAAGGGAAGAATCGAGCCATATTAATCTATCACCTTCGCATCATATAATTCACTGTTCTAAGTAGCCATCTTTTCCTTTCTAAACATTTGTGCTTTCAACATCATTTCCCATGGCCAATACCAGCAACTTCACCATCATCTTCCCTAATCGGGTCTTGGAGACGTACATCGACAACATAATCCTGTTGCTTCCATTTGTACGTGGCTTACCACGAAAAAGTTACGAGTTTTAATACTAAATACCGATGTAGTTTCACACACCGCTAATCATACCGCGGGCGAGAGCAATAATCGTACCTTTTGGCCGACAAGATATATGATTGGCTGTTTACAACAAAACAAGGTCATGGTCATTTAATCAAAAAGTACTTTGATTGGTTTATCTCGATTGATTGTAGTGGGTAATGATCCCACGCAACTTAGTCCATCTATTGAGTATAGTGCACATCATGATGTTGTTGTCGACTTCACAAATGTTCATGTGATGTGGGGCGGGTTGTTAGTATTGTTTCTTGATCAAGGTTCTGATGAGGCCGGTGGTAAGGTTCCTAGCGTTCAGCGATGATACACTTTACAGATTTGGTCATATTCCTGATCTATCAGCACGTAAGTAATACTTCCTGTGGTTTTCTAGCTGTTCATATAGAACAAGTGTCCAGGGGCAATGGGCGAGAAAAAACCGGTGACCTGTGGGTACTCAGTTCGTGATGGGCGGGTAAAATCATTAAATCTTACCCGCGGGTATGGGTACATGTAAGAAATTATACCCGTCGATGGGTCGCGGACGGGTTGCGGGTATATACTACCCGTCACGGGTAAAACCCACCCGATCCGCTAATTCATGAGACAATTTTTAAATTTAAATAGTAAGTTATACACATATAATTATTATATATAAAACGATTTTACTTGTAATTAAATAATAATGAAATATATAATATTACATATTACATATAAGTAAAAAACACAATTTTTACGTTATTTTATATGTAATTTGTACATATAGTTTCTAATTAATAATTTTTTTTTAAATTTTATTTAACTAACTTGTATATTTTATTACCCGTGGGTTTATCCGAGACCCA
This sequence comes from Rutidosis leptorrhynchoides, assembly GCF_046630445.1. Classification (NCBI taxonomy): domain Eukaryota; kingdom Viridiplantae; phylum Streptophyta; class Magnoliopsida; order Asterales; family Asteraceae; genus Rutidosis; species Rutidosis leptorrhynchoides. The sequence continues at coordinate 39,684,345 of NC_092335.1, read as the reverse complement.
CGGGTATTCACGCGTCACGGGCATGAGCGAAATATTTTTACCCGCGAGAGGGTATAGGGTCTCAACGAGCAAAAAAAAACCCCGACGGTCGGGTTGCAGGTTTATAGAATCCGCGTCCATGGCCCGCGGGCGCCATCCCTACAAGTGTCTCTTCCCGAAAAGAAGGTTGAGCACCGGTTGAGATTTCGGGTTTAAGAGTTGTCCTCATTTCATATAGAGTGAAATGCGTATAATTAATAATGTTAATAAGAATGATTATACCGTCGATAAGGCAATTCTGGTAGATAAATATTCTACCTTTATGGTTGTCGAGTCACATCTGGTCGCTAATGTGATGAGAAATAACTCAACCTTATGCCTCGGTGTTGGAGGCGGGGCCCTTTTGAGTTTCTTGAAGTCCTATTTGAAGATGGAGGTTCTCGGGGTTGAGATCCATGACCACATCTGCACTATAGTTGCAAAACATACTTTTCAAATGTCGGATGATATCCGATTATTCGATGCTAATGCATAAATTCTTATCAAAGTCATGTTTGGTTTGGAGGCGAAAGGTCAGCATTATGTGGAGTTGTTAGATGAAGGTTTGGGTAACTTTAACGCCATATTTTTGAATATTAACGTACCTGATGATGCAGCTCCTATGGGAGTATGTTCTTCTCCTCCGATTTTGATTACGATGACAATGCTTGAAGGCATGCGCTCACTTCTTAACGCTCACGGAGTACTCATAATCAATGTTATTTCCCTCGATTGTATTTTTATGACGAGATTATTCGAAACACGAAGGATGTTTTTCACAAGGTGTACGTGTTTGAAAATCTATTTTTGTAAATTAGTATGAAATTTTTTTTGTAAAATTTAAGTTTGAAAATCTATTTTTGTGAGAAAAAAAAATTGTAAAACTGTTGGCATTTGTAAATTTTTTTTTCTAAAAAATATATTTTCAAAAATAGATTTTACAGAAATAATTTCATGCTAATTTACAAAAATTGATTTTCAAGCACGTACATCTTGTGAAAAACATCCTTCACGTTTCGAATAATCTCGTCATAAAAAATATAATCGCAGAGAATAACATTGATTATGAGTACTCTGTGCGCGTCCAGAAGTGAGCGCATGCCTTCAAGCATTGTCTTCATAATGAAAATCGGAGGAGGAGAACATACTCCCATAGGCGATACATCATCAGGTACGTTAACGTCCAAAAATATGGCGTTAAAGTTACCCCAACCTTTATCTAACAACTCCACGTAACGCTGACCTTTCCTTTTCAAACCTGACATGACTTTAATAAAAGTTTTTGCATTAGCATCAAATCAACTGATATCATCCCACATTTTAAAAGTATGTTTTGCAACTACAGTGCAGATGTGGTCACGGATACCAACCCCGAGAACTTCCATCTCCAAATAGAATTTCAAGAAATTCAACAGGGCCTCACCTCCAACACCGAGGCATAAGGTTGAGATATTTCTCATCACATTAGAGACCAGATGTAACCCGACAATCATAGAGGTAGAATATTTATCTACAAGAAATGCCTTATCGACGGTACAATCATTCTTATTAACATAATTAATTATCTCACTCTCTATGAAATGAGGACAACTCTTATCGGGAAAAGAGACTTGTTCTATATTTAGTTCGAAAATTAAATAAGAGAATTTATTTATAGTAACAATATCACCTCCCATTTTTATCGTCCAACTTCTCGGTCATATTTACCAAATCAGAACGACATCAAATCACGTGTATTACGTGAATAATTCTCTCGGTAACCATAAAATTGAGATCACATTCTTTTAACTTGAAATCATTCATCGTAAATACTCCATTTATATGAAGATCACCTCCAAACTAAGTGAACCAATACAGCCTACTATTCATTCTCAAATACTCTGTAACAAATTACCAAGGAAACTAAAAAACATAGACCAGCATGTGGAGGGGCCAAGTAAAACCAAAACAAGAATGATAACTTTCGTGAATAGTTTCGGTACAAACTCGGGTTATGTTTTGAAGGTAAATCGTAACCGAATATCAATCTGTATTAGCCATTGTTGATCCTTTTTTATACAAATACAAATTCTTGATTAAAACAACCAAACTAATTGTTAAACTCATAGTGTTTGGTTACCGTATTGGAGAGTTAACATTTTTAAAATTGCCGTTTATCCTTGAATAGAAATCTAAATCTTTTTGTTAAATTTATTTCGTAGTAACCAGTATAGTCAACATTGAAAGAAATTAACAAAATTTCATGTGTCGTATACTTAACTTCATGGAGAAGATGAAGTCTTAATATTTTTATAAATTTACAATTTGACTATATTTTGAGATGTTATGATATATTATCAACACTTATATAATAACGATGTTAAACGACTCAACCGAATAGACAAACAAGCACGAGAAACATTGACTCGATCGTTATATCTGCAAGCATTCCACAAAGTTCGTTTCACATAGAGTTTGGTTAATTGGATTTAAGAAAACTAATAGTTATCCTACGTTTTGATTGGGAGTTTTGAATAATTTTGACCTAAGCTAATTCTTGCAATAACAAGTAAAGCAAATAACGAGACAATAATCAAATAATTAAGACGTGTTCACTTGATTGATCCACCTCTCAAAATTCGATTGTTCTTTATACTTGTTAACCCTTTTGATGTTGGATTAGTATAAGTTAGTGTCACCACTAAACCTCAATCAAATAAGCTCATGAATTCACATAAATGCACTAAATAGATTTAGTCACGTTTGAAAGATCATTAAGACGTTGACTTAGTTTAATTCACATAAAACCATTAATTGTATCAATCACTTGAATACAACTAACAATGTTATTTTGACTTAAAGTCTTTTGAAAACCAAGTTGTCTAGATCACCAAAGGTGTTGAAGCACAAATTGTCTCACAAATCAAATCACTAAGACAAGCTAAACAATCTATGTAATCAAAATAGAGCTAGAAACAATAATAACTATGGGTCATCCTCACATACTAATTATATGTTTTTGAACAGCGATTGGGATCATCTGAGGGGGACTAAACCACCCGTTGCGATCATCTCCCGTTTCGACTATGTCGATGCAACGATAATAACCCCGCTCCCATCGCTGCCCGGGAGGAAACCTTGAAACCGATCCAAGGGCACGACCAAGTAAAAAACCCCCCTCCCCTTTACCCCCCCAAACGATATGGGAAAGGTGCCATGGCTGGATACTTCATGGCAGAGATGAAATTGTATTTTTAATATATAGCCAACGGGGGTCGAAATCCTGACCTCCCCTAAAGGAGGCAGGCCACTAACCGCTGGACCACATCACAACTTCCGATTGATTATTTTTAATAGCTATCTTTGTTCTTTTTACTTTTTACTCTTGAAAGTTAAAAGGTTAGTCTACCTTGAAAGCTATAAGGTCCCTAAGTCATTATACATTGAGCCACTAAACTATAAATATAAATATATTAATAATAAGTGTATTTTATTTCGGATATCGGATTATCCGAATATCCGAAAAATTTGAAAAATTGATCCGATATCCGAATCCGAAAATCCGGATATCCGATTTTCGGATATCCAAAAATTCGGATATCCGAATTTTCGAATATTTTCGGATCGGATTTTCAGATAATTCGAATTGCGGATTCGGATTTGGATATTATGCCCCACCCCTAATAATAACAAATGATCTTTAGCCAAGCTGAATAGCATACATCCATTTTTTCATCCAAACATCAAATTATTTCAATAGATTAGAACAACATCATGCTTGGGGTTTCACAGTCAAGAAAACACTAATTATATAGCCAATCATGGCTAGATGAAACACAATCAAAGAAGAAATAGAGCAAACAACTACCATTATTACAAATAAAGGATAATTGTACCCGAATGATATGGAAATTACAAGAAATTGAGATGGATGATAAAGATCAATCTACTAAGTAAATCTAAGCACTAGAGCTCCAAGTTAGACATTGATCTTCAATGGATGGTGAAAATGATGATTTGTGTGTGAAATTCGAGGTGGAAACTGTTTCTCACCTGCAAAAACTCTATATCTTTTCTTTTATACTTTGCAAAACAGCTAGGCCTATCTGAAGTAGGAGCGCTGCTCTCCTTATTAGGAGTGTTGCTCCTTATAGCGTGGTGTGAGAGCGTCGCTCTAATAGACAGGCGCCTTATTGAAGATGATTCTGTTTAAGCATGAAATTGTGCTACTTGTTTTTCTTTTGAATAGTTGGACTATTACGCTAATGTCAACATTATATGAAAACCATAAAGGTAGAAGGTTTTTCATGTTTGGGTTACCCGGGAGGGCAAGTAATCCGACCCCAGCAAGATTACTCCCTGACTATTTCCAATCCTTCCCTAGCCACCACTAAATATTCGTCACATACGGGATTCGAACCTGAGACATCTTGCAAGGAACTCAGTGCCCTAACCACTGGGCTATCTAATGATGGTTAAATTAGTTATAATCAAAAGCTATGATATTTTCATTGAGAATCAAAGAATACTTGAAGATGAAAGATGGGAATAGTTTGGTTCTTATTTGATGGTTGACATAACAATAATAACTTGTAACCAAAATTACCCATTTTTCCAATTTGAATGGTTCATCATGCACCGAATTAGAATCCTTTTCATTTGCCTACAAAGTAAACCATCACAATAATTAGAGGAATTAGTTAATTAGTCAAGATTAATTATATTGGTTTTATATCTGCATTTTTATTTTATGATCCTTAATTTGAAAAGATGGTTTATTATTAGTTCAATATAGTTGGAATGTCCTAAATCACTTAAAGAGATAGGTTTGAACCCATTACTAGTCGGGTACCAGATTCTTAGACCACAAACATATATATTCTTTCCAAATAATAAATTAAGAGAAAATTTCAAGAACACAAATTCGGAATCAATTTTACAATTTGTTGATAAGCACGTACCCAAGTGGGCATGTTGTATGGCTTATATATATTGTGCTTATCAGATGTTGGTTGAAATGCAAGACGTACAATCCCACTTATAAGAAAGCAATATGTCTAGGCAGGCGGCTAGTAATGGTGGTAGTCGGAACATGATTGAGACTGCACCATCTAGACTAATTCGGCTAGATCGGCGGTTAACCACGGAGAAGAAATTACCTACGATTAAAGAAGATGAGTGTACAAGTAGTGATCACGGAAGCCAGCTTCATAACATTCATGGAAATCGTGCTGCAACATCTTCCTCATCGAATGTTTATAGTATCAAACATTATGCTTGTAATTAGTCATGTTGTTAACAATCAATAAGGATGGCTATATTTCTTAATAAATTTGTAGTTTCTACCGATCGAACCAATATGAAAACAAAAATATAAAGTGGAGAGACTAAAGATTAAACTAAATATTTTTTATTTTATATTGTATCTTAATCTTATTCTTATATTTCTTATATTCTTATATCTTATTATAAAAAGAAGAAAATAACTAAAAATATTAGAAGTTTGGTCAACAAAAAAGAAAAAAAATTGACCAGGAATATCGACATCACCCAGAGGGAACTTAGTCACCTTCGTGATCATATGCCACGCTAAAGATATGGGCATTGATAGGGATCGAACTAGTGACCTCTTGAAACTCAAACTAGTTAGGGTACGGTTCAGGCACTATCTACTTTGTAACCAAAAGAGAAATTGAGTTACATTCGGGTGAAAAGAAGAAATATATAGGAATGAAAAGAAATGTAGGATATTTTCAATATGTAAGGAAAGCCCCATATCTGATGAGGCGGACAAGCCTCAAGTCGGGAGGAGGACATGGCACCTGCTCGGAGAGGAGGACATGGCCCGTTCCCGAGGAGGAGAACATAGCCCATGCCCAGGGTCGAGGACATGGCCCATGCCCGGGGTCGAAGACATGGCCAATGTCCGGGGTGGAGGACATGTCCCATGCCCGCGGTGGAAGACATTCCTCATGTTCGAGGAGGGGGACTTGCCCCATGTTCGAGGTGGGGACTTGGCCCATGTATGAGGTGGAGGGCATGCCCCATTGTTCGAGGTGGGGGACGTGCCCCAAGTCCGAGGAGGATGACATGTCTCATGTTTGAAATGGAGGACATGACACTTGCTCGAGGAGGAGGAAATGATCCATGTTCGAAGTGGGGGACATGCCCAATGCCCGAGGAGGAGGATACGATCCATGTCCGAGCTTAAGCATATTGGCTCCCCATAGAAGATAAAACCTTGGGTAATCAAGCCCTCCGAGCGCGAGACCTATATCTGATGAATTGCACAGATTCCTTTTTAATTCTTTAACAACCTTTTCTTATATCTCTTGAAAAAACATTTACTCAAAAATCGCTATAAAATCAGTTTATTTTTTATTTATTACTTTCAATCATTTAACTCATAACAATATTCAGTCACATTTGTTTAAATGTAAAGATAAAATTGACAATTTATTAATTTAATTTAATTAAAGAATTAAAATTAACTGGAGATTTGAGGTTGTAACAATATAAGGATGTGGTCCGCATTTACATCTAGTCATGTATGAATCAGCCCATAAAACTACTTCCACTATTTCAATAATTCAATTCTATATGATCTTACGATAGATACATCCAATTATAACATGATTCCGACATGAAATACACCACACAAAAGCTATATTTGTTACATTTCATCATATGTTAAACAAACAACCATTAAGTAAAGATTCTTTGGTTAGTTACCGGGACTTGTTGTTGGATTCTTTTGTAACGGGTGTACCGTTTGATATTCCCGTTCGTTCTAAAATTATCGTTATTTTTAAACAAAAATTAAAAAATTAAGTATAGATTCTAGTGGGATGTGGTCATGTGGGTCCAATTGTCCAAACCACCACCTAAATCTCGCGTACATTGTACTACAAGGAATTTGACGGATTCGGCATTTGGTACCTTATTTGGTAGCCATTGAACATTTTTGTACTATAAGCAACTGTAATTTAAACTTGAAACATCTTTTGAGAAAATCAGATACTAACCCTAGCCCAATGTAATTTATGTAGGATATTTAAAAGATGTTCGATTTTGCCTTTCAAAAAGAAAAATTTACGTAGGATATTATTTTTTAGATTTTGTAATAACAACCCTTGTGTTTCCATTAACGTGTATAAAGTATTGTAAAATTTTATAACCGTCACTTAAAGTCAGTATATAACTATTATGTACAATATTTTTATGTACCTTAACAACAACTTTAAAATACCATTCAAGTGCAATAAGACAATAACTAATAAAGGGTGATCGACGAATGATTACTAATATGGAAAGCAAGGTCTGAACCGAACTTAGTGGGATCCGATTCTACCCAACAATTTTAAAATCGGTAGCTGATTCAATCTCCAATTTTAATTAACGTATGTAAAATCGAATCTCCCTTTAAAATCAGTCCTCCTTTTTCTCTGTTTTTATACACTAGTTTGTGTTAGACGATCTATGTTGCATATGTTTTATATTATTATTATTAGCCCATGTTCTATAAGGGCCAATTATTAGTTCATTAGGGTTATTATTTAGATGGCTATATCGGTCTAACATACTCAAGTATTTGATCATACATATTTTTTTTTACCTTATTTTTAACTCTGTCTATATGCACATCGAATATGAGCTGTTTAGAGCTGTTCTAAATAAGAATAAATTGCATAAAATTCTTTATAATTGATTAGTGGTATTAAAAATTTATAATTTAATAGAGGTAAAACCCTATTAAGAATCAGATGCAGTTATCAACTTATGCCTTGGGTGAAAGTGAAACACAAAAGTTAAGAACTTTGTTATCAGAATGGCTTTTCAAGAATCTACTGTCCGAATTTCACTAGCACTATAAAATTAATCTTATAGGTAATATTTACTATTAATTATAAAAGTTTAACATATTGGTTATTATAAATTGATGTCTAGGAGTAGAAAGTTTCGACATTGATCTTGATTTAAAGAAGGTAACAGTGAAAGGGAATGTAGAGCCGGACGCAGTCTTGCAGACCGTTTCCAAGACAGGAAAAAAAACTGAATTTTGGCCAAAAGAAACGTCATGTTGTGGTGGTCACAAAAAAGCAGAGGAACCAGTTGCTGCACCATCTACTGAAGCTGGAACAACATTGGAGCCTGTGGCCGCACCGTCTTGTGAAACTGTAAAACCAGAGGAACATGTGGTTGCACCATTTACTGAGGCTGAAAAGCCGGTGGCTGCACCATCTACCGAGGCTGAAAAGCCGGTGGAACCTGTGGCCGCACCATCTTCTGAATCTGAAAAGCCAACTGAACCTGTTGTTGTTGCTTGATCTTGTAGCAAGTGTTTTGAATGTTGGTCTTTATATGTCAGTAGTTGTGGGTTTGTTTGTGTAAGGTTGGAATTTGCTTGATAGTAAAACTCAGCCATCAGGAATAAATCTTGGCACTATGATAAATACAGAACATATGTCTGCATCAAAACTATATATATATATATATATATATATATATATATATATATATATATATATATATATATATATATATATATATATATATAGGGCAGGATCAATGGGGAAGTAACCAATCGGGGGAAGCGGGGGGAAGCAAAAAAAAAAATTCGTTTTTTGAAAAAACTTTGTTCACGAACATTATAGATTGGATGAAAATAAGAACATTTAGAAAAGACACTTCGTGATGAATGTTATTATTTTGGCGGGAAAACGATCGACAAAAATAACATTCAAGATAATATTGTTCGTGAAGAATGTTAACGTTTTTTTTGCATGTTTTGTGAAGTAAAATTTAGCCCGATTTAGAGTTTTGGGTTTAGGGTTTGGTGTTTTGGGTTTATTCCATAAACCCAAAACACCAAACCCTAAACCCTAAACTCTAAACCGTTCGTGTTAAAAACTCAATCTAAATCCTAAATCTAAACCCTAAATCTAAACCCTAAACCCTAAATTTCTAAACCCTAATATCTAAACCCTATAAACCCTAATATCTAAACCCTAATGTCTAAAACCTCAACATACACTCGAAAAACAAGATAATTGTTATATATTACTTCTTCGAGCGTTTTCCCGCCAAAATAATAACATTCATCACGAAGTGTCTTTTATAAATGTTCTTATTTTCATCCAATCTATAATGTTTGTGAACAAAGTTTTTTCAAAAAACGAAAAAAAAAAATTTGCTTCCCCCCGATTGGTTACTTCTCTCTTGATCATACCACTGTATATATATATATATATATATATATATATATATATATATATATATATATATATATATATATATATATATATATATATATATATATATATATATATTTAATCAAGAGGGAAGGGGAAGGCAAAAATTTTATTTTTTTGGTAAATTTTCCCACAAACATTATGATTAGGTAAAAATATGAACATTTGAAAAGACACTTTGTGATGAATGTTTATTATTTTGGCTAGTAAATGCTCGAAGAATAACATTCGTCACGATGAATATTATTCATTGATGGTGTAAGATTCATCGTGTTGAATGTTATTTTTCGAGCGTTTTTTGGTTAAAATAATAATATTTATCACAAGGTTTTTTTTTTTAAATATTCATTTTTTCACTTGTTCTTGACATTCATAACTAACTTTAAAAAAAAACATAAAAATTTTACTTCTCTCTTCCGTGTTAAAATTCATTTCCCTCTGGATTAGGCCTATATATAAATATGTTGGAAATAATAATGAAGACTTTATAAAACGTAAAAAAATTTCGAAAAAAAACGAATTCAACAAAATAAGAGATATATCCTGATGAAGCTCGTACCTAGAAAACGGCTAACATACGAAACTATCTATACCGAACTTCATCTACCTGATAACAAAATTAATTTCCTTGATCACATATGCAAATGATACAAGTGTATATATAGATTACATAATGGGCTTAAACCTACAAGGCCAAATACATGGGCCAAAAATCTAGGCTAACAGCCCCTCGCGGATGGAGCGGTAGAAGAGAGAACAGTCAAGATGGAACTAAACTCCTCAAAAAGAGATGATGGTAAGCCCATAGTAAAAATATCCGTGTACTGGTACCACGATGGAACATGAAGAACACGAACCTACCCTGTAGTCACGAGATCACGAACAAAATAAATATCAATCTCAATGTGATTTGTCCGTTCATGCTGAACAGGGTTGGACGAAAGGTAGACATCACTGACATTGTCACAGTAAACAAGAGTGGCCGAAATAATGCGCAAAGAAGTTCGCGAAGAAGGTCGTGTAACCAGCAGGTTTCGGCAACCTCATTAGCGACACCAAGATATTCAACTTCAACACTAGAACGTGACGACGTGTGTTGGCGCTTACAAGACCAAGAGAGCAGGTTTTATTTCCAAGGAAAACACAATATCCAGATGTAGACCTGCGAATAGAGGGGCACTCCGCCCAATCGATATCTGAATAATCCATAAGAGAAGCTGGCGAAGAAGAATGTAGTCCAAGACTAGATTAAGCGTCCCACGAACATAACGAAGAATCCTCTTAAGTACAGAGAAATGAGGCCCTCGAGGATCATGCATAAACAGACAAACCTGTTGAACCACATATGAGGTGTCTGGGCGAGTAAAAGTGAGGTATTGTAGAGTACCTTCAAGACTACAATACAAAGTAGGGTTTGTAATAGCAGGACCATCTTCCCCAAGCTTAGAGTTAGTGTCAACAACAGTCCTACTGGGGTTACAATGAAGCATACAAGCATACTCAAGAATCTCAGTAGCGTACTTCCTCTGTGAGAGAAACATCACAGTAGAATTGCGAGTCGCAGAGATCCCCAAGAAATAATTTAACGGACCCAAATCTATCATAGAAAACTCTCGATGAAGAGATTGTATGACCCGCCAAAGAAAATCTGTAGATGAAGTTGTTAGAATAATATCAGCAACATAAAGCAGCAAGTAAGCAATGTGTGAGCCTCGACGATAGATAAACAAAGATGAGTCGCACCAACTGTGAACAAGCACACACATTTAGAATAACATGCAAAACGATGAAACCAAGCACATGGGGCTTGTTTGAGCCCATAAAATGACTTTTACAAAAGACATACATAGTCAGGGTGTTCTGGGCCGAAATCCAGGAGGCTGATGCATATAAACGGTTTCAGTAAGAACACAGTTAAAAAAATTGTTCTTAACATCAAGCTAATGAACTGGTCAATGACGAGATAACACAAGGTTGAGAATAGTACGAATAGTAGCTGGCTGAACAACCGGGCTAAATGTCTCATCACGGTCAATCTCAATCTGCTGACAACGACCATTAGCTACAACACGCGCTTTGTAGCGACTCAAAGTACCATTTGCGTTATATTTGTGCCGAAAGAGCCACATGGAACAAACAATGTTCGCGTCCACAAGTCAGGGCACGAGTGTCCTAGTTTGATTCTTTATCAAAGCAGTATATTTATCGTGCATAGCACTTTGCCAATTAGGATCATTGAGGGCATGCGAAGGATATTTGGGAATTAGACATATATGAGTGATATGAAGGTTGAGGTGTTGAACAGTTCGTATGTTACCAATATGAGAATGAGAGATCATGGGATGGGTAGGAACTGTAGAAGGAGCGTAAGAGATGGTAGGCTGAGTTGTAGTGGAAGGTGGTGTAGAAATAGGTATGGCTCGCGGAGGGGGGTTGGTGGGGAGGGTTCTATAGTTGGTTCAGAAAGGGAAGTAGCGGAGGGTGTGGGTGTGTATTCTAGAAAATAGTATGACGGAGGTTGAGTTGGGGTCATAGAGCCATAAGAGAAAGTAGTTTCATCAAAAGTGACATGTCGAGAAATTATTATATCATTGGTGGAAAAATTAAGGCAACGGTGGCCCCGATGATTAGATGGGTAACCAAGGAAGATACATAGTGTTGAGTGAGGGGTGAGTTTATTGGTTGTGTTGAGAGGAGGGTAACACAAACAACCAAAAACCCGAAGGGATGTGTAGTTAGGTTGGGAGTTATATAAATGAACATGAGGAATCTCATGATAAATAGAATAGGAGGGAAGGATGTCAAGGAGATGGGCAACCATATTAAGTGCCTCAACCCAAAACGAAAGAGGTAAGTGTGCTTGAAAGAGAAGGATGTGAATGGTGTTGTTAATAGTGTAAATCATCCGTTCGGATTTTTTATTTTGTTGGGAGGTTTGTGGATAAAAGAAGCAAATGTGAATACCATTAGACAGAAAAGGCGAATTGAATGGAATGATTAGTTAATTCCCCCTATGATCACACTAGAAAACTTTAATTTCACAGTTAAACCGACTCTTAACAAAAGAGCAAAACTGAACAAATTTAGCAAAAGCGCTAGACTTATGTTATAATACTCAAAGATAGTAGGAAAAATGATCCAAAAAGACCATAATATTTAATACCACACATACATGAAACTAGAAATGTCCACAAATCCGAGTGAATTATATCAAAACATGAGGTAATAGTAGATTTGGAAAGATAAAATAATAGTCTCACATGTTTTCCAAGCTGACAAGCATGGCAAAACGTGGAAGACTATCGTTTATTACATATAATAAAATTGCTAGAAATAAGTCATCGTAAAACATCCATGACAGGGTGTCCGATCCGCTGATGACAGGTGGTAGGATATGTTAGGAGAGCTCGGGGAAGTGGCTTCGTGACCGGATACAGATCACCCGTGTTGTCACAACGGAGAAGGAGCCAACGAGTCCAGTAATCCTTCACGGAAAAACCAAATTCATCATAATCAATAGAAACTTTATTGTCACGCGTAAATTGACGAACAAAAATAAGATTCTTAATAATATTATTAGTGAAAAGAACGTTATGTAGGTGAAGGGGTCTGTGTAAAGTAGGCAAAGTACTTCACCAATAACGACCGATGGATCAATGCATTGATTAAAAATGCTACTCAGATTATTTGCAATGATGTAAGGTGCATGAAAGCACCTGTATCCATAGTCCAACTAGAAGTACCATAATCCTGCAAAGACAAAGTGTTAAAAGCATATGGTAAAGTAGTTTCATGTCCAAAATAAGTCACATGTGGATGTGGCCCAAAATGACCAGGTTGAGTGGCAAGATAAGCATGTGGAGACCCATTAATATTAGGACATGAAACTAGTCCCGAATTCTGCCCAAGACCCATTTGTGGACGACTACCAAGTAGCTGAGGTTTTTATGGCCTACTCAGTTGGTATCCCAAGATGGTGCGGCCTAGATTCAGTAAACAAAGATGAAGAATTGGGATGCAAAATTGTTGGGCATGGTCAAGCCTAGATTGAGCAATAATGCTTTGCTGGGCTTGAATAATTTTTAAATAGTTGAGCCTGAGTTTGACTATTCCGATTATTTCACTGCTCCGATTGTTTCCACTGGAGGACTTTTGAGATGCTTTCCATTGTGAATTATTGGTTCCAGTCATGTTGAAGGTGTTGAAGATATCTACACTTTTCACCAAATCGACATGCGCCACGAGAATAATTCCGAAAATTTGGTGTTGAAGGTGGCGTGTGAAGTAAGCAAAACTGGGGGATTTGATGAGTTTAATGGCATCTCACTTTTAGTTTCAATTTGACGTTTCATTCTAAGATCCTCCATGGTTATTATTGAACGAATCGTGTCGAAGTCAGGGATGGGATGGCGGTGAAGTATAATACTCGAAACATGTGAGAATTTGTCCGAGATACCATTAATAGCATAAGTCACAAGATATTCATCTTTTATCGTGAAGCCAAGATTGCTTAGAAGTGTGGATATCGAATCAATTTTACTAAAATATTCTTCAACACTAAGAGTCCCAAGTTCCAAAGCTCGCAACTCAGCGGTGAGTTCAGTTGTTCGGGTGTGTTTGTTGTCTTAAAAAATTTGTTGAAAAAGACCCCAAGCGTCATGGGAAGTCTTGGGTTGGGCTTTAAGAACACGCTCGATCAACAGTTCAAAATTTTTTAAATAAATTCAAGATTTTACTACAACATCTGCTTTCGACCACGTGGACGAGTCTAGTTCTTCGCTTGTCGAGGTACCAGTACTAAATATTAAAATAGTAGTAACGTCGTTAAACCCTCGACTTCCCTTAAGTCACTGTAATTTCACGTTTTACGATCCCATTCGTAATTTTCACGTTTTATGGTCACATTCACATTACATAATCCCTATAAATCAATGGTTTAAGCCTACGTAATCCTGAGATAGATTATCTATGTCCGTAAAACCACGGCTCTGATATCAACTTGTAACACCTTAAACCCTTAATTTTGTACAAACTCGGTGTGCGGTGCCCAAGTGCATGTGTGCGGCGCGCACTAATAAGCATTCTCTATTGACCACTTTTCAAAGCATAATGCACGAAGCCCAAGCATGTGTGTGGCGCGCAATACAAAGGGTTCTGACATGTCACCATTTCCAGGTATAGTGCATGGCGCCCAGAATACATGCACGACGCACACCATAGCTGAGACAGAACCTAGCAGCAAAACCCAAAAAGACTCCTCACAAATTAGCCTACATTTCAAATTTAGACCCAAATTCAACATTCGCACATCAACGTTTAAACAAAAGCATACAAGCAAATCCTACAAGTCATACCTCGAGCAATGACGACCCCAAAATACGTTTATAACAACTTCGAAACGGGTTCAACATATACAACCACACGACGACACTTAGCCCACTAGATGAATTCGATATTCATAAGGCATAATTCCCAAAAGATTACAATTTCCACCGAAATTCTAATGACATAACGACAATATCAGCCCGGAGGTGTATATCTCCATGGTATTAAGAATTAGATGGACTCGCTTACAATTAAAACTCCCAAGCTAGTCCTTTTCACTTGTTTGCCCTCCCGTGAAACCTTTGATCTGTTTGTACCTAAACTCACAACAAAAATCTAACAAGTAAGCTATATAGATTAATGAGCACATGGCTAATACAAAATATTAACTTGTAACAATGAACAAGCAATTATATAACAACTTACGCACGACCAACAACGTTAATACGTGGATTTTTAAGCAAACCTTTTACCCGTCCGAGTTCATGACAAACCTCTATGCTTACGGTCAAAGTTGACAACAAAAGACTTTGAAAGTCAAATGAGAAAATGGGAACACTTATAGTGGAATGAAGGAAGTAGTTAAACATAACAATTGCTTAATAGACTTAAAAAGTCTATAATTGATTGATCGTTGTGGTTGGAAAACTCATTCAATAACTTATAATATTTTAGAACCTTCAGGGGCGGAGGACAGTGTAGACTGGGCGGAGCATCCGCCCCAGTTGGATTTAACAAGAAAAATTATTGAAAAATAAAGTTTTTTAGTGTTTGCCCCAGCTATAAGTGAAAAATTTACTAAATTTTTGCATCCGCCCCATCTGTGATCTGGTGTAAGTTCCGCTAGTGAGTGCCTTATTAGTTTTTAATATATTATGTCATTATAAAAAGTTATAGATGACTATTGTGAATGAATAAGCATATTCCGGTTTGATTCGACTTACGGGGAGATAATCTTATTGAAGGTGATCGGTATGTGATTCAAGCATCCGTCTACGAAGATGAGGTTTTTGAGAGGAGAAGAGTGTAAGGATTATAGGACCCAAACAATAGAGTAATTCCAGAGAATTACCATTCCACAATCGACAAACGAAAGAACAATAATTAAAGAATTAAAGATGCGAGATTTAACGTGGTTATATGTAATCGAATGTTGATTACTTTAATACACGGACCAACTAAAGAGATTTTATTGATATAATTCGTAGATACAACTGAGGGTTACAATAGGATGCTTATATAGGCCAAAACACCTTGGAGAATAAGAAAAAACATAAATATGGAAACTTCTCTTCAGGCACTAGCCGCGTTGCACCATTTGAGGCCGTGCCGCGCCTCAAATGCAATTCTCCGAACAGTCGTTTTTCCAATCTGATGCTCTGTTTCATGTGCTAGGCTGCGTCGCACCTTCCAAGGCCACGGCGCGCCTCCTCCTTTGTTTTCATATTCTTCACATCCAACAATCTCCCACTTGAAGATAGTCAAAACCGTGACTCACATTGTCAACCCATCATATCATCAAACTAACCAAGATCGCCAAAGCACCCTTTACCGCCAAACTCCATTTGGGACACGCACACTCCTATCACATACATCGGATAAGCATACTTTCGATACAAGGTCTTCAACACTTCTTGTTAGATTCGAATCATCATCTCTCTATCTCCCTAGTCGGTCACCACCTTCTCATTAGTTCATGAGAAGACCGGTTGAAGCTATGCAAAACTTCAACTAGTCCATTGACACCACCTTAGTAAACATATCCGCGGGATTCTTCATACCAAGGACTTTCTCCAACATCAAAGTACCATCTTCAATACGTTCTCGAATAAAATGATACCTCAAATCAATGTGTTTCGTACGATTATGAAACACCGGATTCTTCGCGAGATTGATTGCACTTTGGTTGTCACAATATAAGACGCAATCGTCTTGTTTTTTTTACCCAACTCACACAAGAAGTTCTTCAACCAAACAAGCTCCTTAGAAGCTTCCGCAATAGCCATATACTCGGCCTCGGTGGTCAAAAAAGCAACACTCCTTTGTAGTCTTGACATCCAACTAACTGCCGTCTTACCAACCATGAACACATATCCCGTAGTACTCTTACTCGAATCACTAAATCCACCCAAATTTGCAACCGCATAACCTCTAAGTATAACATTGCCCTTAGTGAAACACTGATAATGCTAAAAATGAACATATATTTCATAGCATTATCCCTCAAGAAAGACAAGCTTTTAGTTGCAATTGTTCTGTTTACAAGTGATATTCGTTTAAATAATAAAAGGTGAAGACAAAAGACAGATTCGACGAATTGAAGACGCAAACGACCAAAAAGCTCAAAAGTACAAAATACAATCAAAGAGGTTCCAATTATTGATAAGAAACGTCTCAAAATTACAAGAGTACAAGATTCAAAACGCAAAGTACAAGATATTAAATTGTACGCAAGGACGTTCGAAAATCCGGAACCGGGACATGAGTCAACTCTTAACGCTCGACGCAACGGACTAAAAATTACAAGTTAACTATGTATATAAATATAATATAATATATAATTAATTATATAAATTATATATATATTATATTTATATATTAAAACTGTCGGCAAACAAAGATCCAAATTGGAGTGAGCTGTAAAAGCAAACTCCGCGACTCGCGGAGTTTGAAGAAGAAATCCATCGCGAGTCGCGGAGCCCCAAATTATGAAACTGCCTATAAAGCTCGCGCATTCTGATCGTAAAAAATATCCATCTTTCAATATCTCTATCTATATTATACGTAATATATATATATTTATATTTTAATTTTAATTTTAATTTTAATTCTAATAATAAGGGTATGTTAGCGAATGTTGTAAGGGTGTAAGTCAAAATTCTATCCGTGTAACGCTACGCTATTTTTAATCATTGTAAGTTATGTTCAACCTTTTTAATTTAATGTCTCGTAGCTAAGTTATTATTATGCTTATTTAATCCGAAGTAATCATGATGTTGGGCTAATTACTAAAATTGGGTAATTGGGCTTTGTACCATAATTGGGGTTTGGACAAAAGAACGACACTTGTGGAAATTAGACTATGGGCTATTAATGGGCTTTATATTTGTTTAACTAAATGATAGTTTGTTAATTTTAATATAAAGATTTACAATTGGACGTCCGTATAAATAACCATATACACTCGATCGGACACGATGGGCGGGGTATTTATATGTACGAATAATCGTTCATTTAACCGGACACGGGAATGGATTAATAGTCACTAGAATTATTAAAACAGGGGTAAAATTATGTACAAGGACACTTGGCATAATTGATAACAAAGTATTAAAACCTTGGGTTACACACAGTCGATATCCTGGTGTAATTATTAAACAAAGTATTAAAACCTTGTTACAGTTTAAGTCCCCAATTAGTTGGAATATTTGACTTCGGATATAAGGATAATTTGACGAGGATACTCGCACTTTATATTTATGACTGATGGACTGTTATGGACAAAAACCAGACGGATATATTAAATAATCCAGGACAAAGGACAATTAACCCATGGGCATAAAACTAAAATCAACACGTCAAACATCATGATTACGAAAGTTTAAATAAGCATAATTCTTTTATTTCATATTTAATTTTCTTTATTTTATATTTAATTGCACTTCTAATTATCGCACTTTTATTTATTGTCATTGTATTTAATTGCACTTTTAATTATCGTACTCTTTAATTATCGCAATTTTATTTTATCGCACTTTTATTTATCGCAATTTCATTATTGTTATTTACTTTACGCTTTAAATTAAGTCTTTTATTTATTTTAATATTTTACATTAGGTTTTAACTGCGACTAAAGTTTTAAAAATCGACAAACCGGTCATTAAACGGTAAAAACCTCCCCTTTATAATAATAATATTACTTATATATATATTTGTATTTTTATAAATTAAAACTAATATAGCGTTAAGCTTTGTTTAAAGATTCCCTGTGGAACGAACCGGACTTACTAAAAACTACACTACTGTACGATTAGGTACACTGCCTATAAGTGTTGTAGCAAGGTTTAAGTATATCCATTCTATAAATAAATAAATATCTTGTGTAAAATTGTATCGTATTTAATAGTTTTTCCTAGTAAAATATAAGCTATTTCATATACACCTCGCATAACATCAAGTATTTTTGGCGCCGCTGCCGGGGAACGCCGAAGCGAAACGCCACATAAAAAAAATTTATTTTTAGTTTACGCTTATGTAAAAATACGTTTTAAATATTCGAAAACATAAAAAGAAAAACAAAAATATAAATATTTTTAAGAGTTTGTTAAATATTTAAGTTTTATAAAGTTTCTTTATTTTTATTTTATAAAAATATAAGTTTTATTTAAATATTTTGTTTTTATTTAAAATAAAAAAAATTTAAAAACCGAAAAAAAAATATAAACTTATTTTTAAGATTTTTATTAAGTATTTTTATTTTAAGTTTTTGAAATATATTTTATATAAATTATATATCTATTATTTTATAAAAATAAAAATCAAATTATTATAAAAAAACGAACTGGGCCAGATTAAAATCGAAGCCCAAATCATATTTTAATTATAAAACGAAACTGGGCCGAACTGTTTCAGCCCAATCGGAGCCCAGTATTATCAACCTCCGTGACTCGCGGAGTTTGTTGCCTGGTGTACCGCAACTCGCGGAGCCACCCTGACAGACCGTCCAGCAACCCTAATTTCGCATTTAAAACGGAGTAATTAATTATTATTATTATTACATAAACCCTAATTAGGGTTTTATTTTTATATAATTTAGTTTAGTTTAGTTATTATTTTGTTTAATTAGTTTAATTAGTTTAATTAATTTACAAAATTAATATTTTTATATTGTAAACTTGTTAAAATCAATATATTTAAAATTGTAAATATTTGAAAAAATTGATATTTTTAATATAATTTTGTATGTATAAAAACAAAAATATAATATAAGTTTGGTGTGAATTTATAATATGAATTTTTAATTAAGTTTGGTGTGAATTTTTAATTTTATGCATTTTAAATTTAAGTTTGGTGTGAATTTGGAAACAAAAATTTACTTTATTTCGCTAAGTTAAAAATATGATTTTTAAAATTCGTCGTGAGTTGAAGACTAGGTCGTTGAACCGAAATTGCTTTACCCGAGGGAGGGACGAGAATTTTTATTATCATTATTTTTAATCTTATTGAATTAAAGTATGCCAAAAACATTAAAAAAAAATCCAAAAATCTTTGCTTTTAAAACCGCACTTTAAATTGACAAATTTTAAAATTTTGTCGAGGGACGGACTAGGACATCGTTCGGAAACGACCTCGTCCTAAACAACAAGGGAAACAAAATTTTAAAATTAATTAATTAATTGTTTTATAAGTTAAGGTTTTTATATAATAAAAAAAAATCAAACTCCGCGACTCGCGGAGTTTGTAAAATACAGAAAAAAATAAAAACGCCAGAACAGACCAGTTTACCAACATCCCAACTCAAAAACTGCGAAAATACACACACAAACACATCACAAATTCGAATTTTTTCACCATTTTTCATCAAATCTTTCACAAAATCATGTTAAGAAGGATGCTATCAAGGAATTACTCAAGAAAAACGGTAAATTTCTACACCTAAACACCATTTAATCCGAAAATTAGTGTTCTTGAACAAATTTGTACCCAATTCAATTTTGATGTTTTTTAGTGTAATTATGCTTAAATTGCTTATGTATTATGCTTGTATAACCTAGATTGATGTTATTTAACATGATTAGAAGCCTTAAACTTCAAATTTTGAGTAATCTAGGGTTTGTGTTCTTGAGCAATTTGGGACTTTTTGATATAAACAGGTTATGACCAATTTTTGTCATGAATTATTGCTAAATTAAGTAGTGTAACATGTTTAGGTAGTTAAATGATCCAAACTTTGAGCCTAAACATGATTTTTGAGAATTAAAGTGGACTTTTTCAAGTCTAAAATTCATGAACTTGATTTTTGAGAGATAATGCCATTTGAAACTTGTTTAATTGCTAATAATGATTATTTTGACATGTTATTTGAGTTGAATGCTTATGAACTTGGCGGACATTTTCGTATATGCTTATTTGAAAAAGTGTAGATTTGATAAAAATATGAAAATAAGCATAAGTTTGATATAAATTGAACATGTCATTGTAATTATTTTTGATTGATGATTTTGCTGACACTAATGCATATTTGGATGCACAAATATTGTGTTTGATGTGTTTTGCAGACTGAAAGGGGTGAATCTTCATCCCAAGCTCGCATTGCTCCTCCTGAGAATGCGGAACAACAAGATGTTGATAACCATTACAAACAAGATATACCTCATCCAGTTATGATATTTTCAGATATGCACGTGGAAAATTTGCACCCGAACTTGAGATTAGACAGACGTTGGATAGATTATCCAAAATACCAAAGGGGCTTGCACACTCTTCATTCTAAAGCTGTTGAAGTACCTAGGGTAATAGAATGGGAACCGTTAGAAGCCGTAGAATTGGCCGAACCAATTAGAGAATTACTTACACAGAGGTATGGTAATTCTACTTTTAACGATTGGGTACGATTATTCAACATGCGTAGACCTGTATATAAAGTATGGTGTGAATAATTATTGTGTAGTATAGAAATAAATGATCGGGTAGCTAGTTTAACCGATCGAACTTTTATTAGATTTTTGTTAGGAGGTTCGATGCGCAACATGTCTCTACTAGACATGGCTCAGGCCTTAAGTATATATACGCCTGAGGAGCTAGCATCTGCCGATTGTCGAGGGTTGATATTAAATGGTAGGAAGATTGATGAAAATTTTGATACACATGGTGTATGGAGTCAAATGACTAGCCATCACCGATTTAAAGGGAGAAATTACTCTTATTTGGATATAGATAGAGCTGAGTTAAGAGTAATTCACAGGTTTCTAGCGAACTCGATTACACAGCGAGGTAAAAATAAGGAAAAGGTAAATAAACAGGATTTGTTTTACCACATGTGTATTCGAGACCCACAAAGCTCTGTAAGTATACCTTATTGTGTGGGTTATTATTTATCAGCTATGGTTAGGGGGATGAGATCGCAGAGTATAATAGGAGGTGGTATATTTATTACATTAATTGCTGAGTATCTCGATGTGGATATAAGTCGGGGGGGATTATTAATCGAAGAACCAGAACCCCACGATACAATTGATTTAAATGTATATCATGGTGCGAAGGTTTTGAAGAGGCGAAATAACGCCGCAGTAAGATATAATGAAGACATCCACATGTTGAGAGAAATCAACAGCCAGGTGGGGGAAATGAAATTACAGAAATGCAAAGGTTTATAGCTTCACAAGAGTATGAAAATGCTAGACATCGAGCATTTGAAGATTGGCAAGTTCATCAAAACCAAATCATAGCTCATTGCCAACATGTAGGTAGAAACTATATTCCTACTCCAACGCCCATATTTCCTCCCTGGTCTATAGAGATTCAACCACCGTATCCTACTTATAACCCAGCTGAAGCATTTTATAACACATACGATTATGCATGGAACCCCTACTGGTATCAGTAACAACCCTAGTTTATTTTAGTTTTATTTATTTTATTTTTGTAATGTTACTACATTTAGCACTTATGTTGATATTGTAATAGTTTTTATAATTTTCTAACTTTTATTATTAGATTTTAATAATTTTTGAATGTGGGGTAATATACCAAACTTCAAAAATATGTATATATGTTTGCAGTTTATCTTATGTACACAACAGGGTAAAACAACGCATTTTCAAAGACTGGCATTAAGTTCAGCAAAAGTAACTAATTTTGACGACAAGATGCAAAATATATGTGAAATAACAACAAGACGGAATGAACAAATGATGTGCACCATTTATCATTCAACACAAACAACAATATGTTTGGAAACTTTGGTAAAATTTAATCATATTTCTACGCTAATCACCCTCAATAATTTAAATTGTTACTGATTTCTTGCAAATGAGGGCATTGTAAGATCTTAAGTGTGGGAAGGGGTTAAATTCTTACGGATTTTAAATTTTTTTTAAACACTTGGTTACCATTAAAAATACTAGTAAAGCAGTAGTTGTATTAGAATCTAGCGCTCTCTGATAATAAAGAACAGCCCTAGTCTTATATACTGACTACCCAATTCTAGTAAAATTTTTCAAAATTTTCAATTAAATGAACTCAAAATCATGTTTATACATATTTATGAACGATAAAACTAGGTGTTAACACCGAAATTGTTGTTACCTCGGAAAGGACATAAATTGAGAAACAAACCAAAATGTTAGAATTCATTTAAGAATGGAATAGAGGAGAACAAAAAGGCAAATAAAAAGAAAAATAAAATCCAAGTGTGGGAAAATTTACCAAGTTATTCAAAATATATATCACATATTTTTGTACAAATAATTGAAAATACTTTTGTTTTGGACGATAATTAACTGTTTTACCCAATGAAAGAAAAGAAGAGATGGATCTACACGATGAATCAATTCCATCACTAAAAGGAAGTAAAGTCTTCTGAAAAAGACACGCGCTTCTTGATTTAGGTCAAGAAGTTGTCGTCCAGACCAGCTGTAGGTTGACGAAAAATCTAGAAAAGTCATCTATAAATCAGCAGGAAATCCACGGACCTCAGCATCAAATAGGGTCGTCAAGTGGTCAGATTTATCCTAACCATGAGAAGGATTTATCTCGTACAATGGGGGGCACCGTGCAAATTAGCATGATAAGACTAATGAATCAGATCCCCAGAAAGGATAATCTCCTTAAAGATTAAAAATCAGCTTTTAAGACTGATATTACTCAATCCTTGAGATTGACCTTAAAGATTGAGAATTCAAACTCATGGAATTCAATGATATCTAAACTCGAGCTTGAACGAGAAAATATTTTGATCAAAATTACAAACCGATTTGTTTTCTGAAAACCCATTTTCAATGCGTTCATTACCATTGAACGTAAAATCCTAGGAATTCACCTGGAATTCATTAGGTCACCTGAACCAAATCGGGTGTCAACCGTAAGAACGGTGGTTGCATAGCATGGTCAAAGACAGGACCTTGTGCCAGACCAAAAAATTATAAGGGTGAGCTTTACTATTGCTCCTACAAAGGATAGTAATTGCGTCCGACACGTTATAGACCATAATTAAAAGCATGTCAGGGGACATTGCCTTAACAGTTGCTTGTTCAACGCTTTCCTTTACAACCGGACAGTAGTTTACCGAAAGGTAATATACGGAGCAAGTATACTGGACGTGTTGTTTTCATAATACAAGGTTAGCAAGTGGGTGACACAAAACCGCAAGTTTTGAGCTAAAATTTTAAAATCTGAAACCCACCAAACCCACAAAAAGAATTTGCAAACACCCGTGAAGGGTTATTCCGGAAAACTTTTCTAGGGTAAAAACTAGATTGAATTTTCAAAAAGATCAAATGTTTTCATAAAGATCCAATTTCCTTAAAGGATCTAAATTTTTATAGTCATGTGGGACTGTAAACCATATCGTTACTACCATTGTTTATACCACTGTAAAGAAATCACTGATGTACAAAGTGTGAAGAATAAAGAAGTGATTCTAGTATTTCAAGACTATATTGCTTGAGGACAAGCAATGCTCAAGTGTGAGAATATTTGATAATGCTAAAAACAAACATATATTTCATAGCATTATCCCTCAAGAAAGACAAGCTTTTAGTTGCAATTGTTCTATTTACAAGTGATATTCGTTTAAATAATAAAAGGTGAAGACAAAAGACAGATTCGACGAATTGAAGACGCAAACGACCAAAAAGCTCAAAAGTACAAAATACAATCAAAGAGGTTCCAATTATTGATAAGAAACGTCTCAAAATTACAAGAGTACAAGATTCAAAATGCAAAGTACAAGATATTAAATTGTACGCAAGGACGTTCGAAAATCTGGAACCGGGACATGAGTCAACTCTTAACGCTCGACGCAACGGACTAAAAATTACAAGTTAACTATGTATATAAATATAATATAATATATAATTAATTATATAAATTATATATATATTATATTTATATATTAAAACCGTCGGCAAACAAAGATCCAAATTGGAGTGAGCTGTAAAAGCAAACTCCGCGACTCGCAGAGTTTGAAGAAGAAATGCACCGCGAGTCGCGGAGCCCCAAATTATGAAACTGCCTATAAAGCTCGCGCATTCTGATCGTAAAAAAATATCCATCTTTCAATCTCTCTATCTATATTATACGTAATATATATATATATTTATATTTTAATTTTAAATTTAATTTTAATTCTAATAATAAGGGTATGTTAGCGAATGTTGTAAGAGTGTAAGTCAAAATTCTATCCGTGTAACGCTACGCTATTTTTAATCATTGTAAGTTATGTTCAACATTTTTAATTTAGTATCTCGTAGCTAAGTTATTATTATGCTTATTTAATCCGAAGTAATCATGATGTTGGGCTAATTACTAAAATTGGGTAATTGGGCTTTGTATCATAATTGGGGTTTGGACAAAAGAACGACACTTGTGGAAATTAGACTATGGGCTATTAATGGGCTTTATATTTGTTTAACTAAATGATAGTTTGTTAATTTTAATATAAAGATTTACAATTGGACGTCCCTATAAATAACCATATACACTCGATCGGACACGATGGGCGGGGTATTTATATGTACGACTAATCGTTCATTTAACCGGACGTGGGAATGGATTAATAGTCACTAGAATTATTAAAACAGGTTAAAATTATGTACAAGGACACTTGGCATAATTGATAACAAAGTATTAAAACCTTGGGTTACACACAGTCGATATCCTGGTGTAATTATTAAACAAAGTATTAAAACCTTGTTACAGTTTAAGTCCCCAATTAGTTGGAATATTTGACTTCGGATATAAGGATAATTTGACGAGGATACTCGCACTTTATATTTATGACTGATGGACTGTTATGGACAAAAACCAGACGGACATATTAAATAATCCAGGACAAAGGACAATTAACCCATGGGCATAAAACTAAAATCAACACGTCAAACATCATGATTACGGAAGTTTAAATAAGCATAATTCTTTTATTTCATATTTAATTTTCTTTATTTTATATTTAATTGCACTTCTAATTATCGCACTTTTATTTATTGTCATTGTATTTAATTGCACTTTTAATTATCGTACTCTTTAATTATCGCAATTTTATTTTATCGCACTTTTATTTATCGCAATTTCATTATTGTTATTTACTTTACGCTTTAAATTAAGTCTTTTATTTATTTTAATATTTTACATTAGGTTTTAACTGCGACTAAAGTTTTAAAAATCGACAAACCGGTCATTAAACGGTAAAAACCTCCCCTTTATAATAATTATATTACTTATATATATATATATATATATATATATATATATATATATATATATATATATATATATATATATATATATATATATATATATATATATATATATATATATTTGTATTTTTATAAATTAAAACTAATATAGCGTTAAGCTTTGTTTAAAGATTCCCTGTGGAACGAACCGGACTTACTAAAAACTACACTACTGTACGATTAGGTACACTGCCTATAAGTGTTGTAGCAAGGTTTAAGTATATCCATTCTATAAATAAATAAATATCTTGTGTAAAATTGTATCGTATTTAATAGTTTTTCCTAGTAAAATATAAGCTATTTCATATACACCTCGCATAACATCAAACACAATCCCATACTAGAAGTACCTTTTAAATAACGGCTTACATATAACGGCTTACAACTCCCAATGCATGAGCTATATTCGGTCTCGTACAAACCATGGCATACATAATACTTCCCACGTCCGATCTATACAGAACCTTTTCCATCTCCGTTTTGTCTTCTTTCGTTTTAGGTAATTGATTCTTCGATAACTTTATCGCGCTACCGAAAGGCATAGTACGAGCCTTTGCTTTATCAACATTAAACTTTTCTACTACTTTCTCAATATACTTGGATTGAGACAAGTATAGAACACCTTTAGCACGATCATGCACAATACTCATTCCAAGTATTTGCTTAGCACTACCAAGATCCTTCATCTCGAACTCTTTTGAAAGCATACCTTTCAACTTATTGATCTCGGACATGTCGGAACTCGCAAGCAACATGTCATCAACGTATAACAATAAGATTATGTAAGAAGACTTGAATTTCTTCAAGTATCAACAATGGTCCGCTTCACATTTTACAAAACCAACCTTCTTCATAAACTCATCAAATCTCAAGTACCATTGCCGAGGTGCTTGCTTCAATCTATACAAACTTTTCTTTAACATACAAATCCACTTCTCTTTACCTTTTACCTCAAAGCCCTCGGGTTGCCTCATGCAGATCTCTTCATCAAGATCTCCGTGTAAGAATGCGGTCTTCACATCTAGTTATTGTAGATGTAAGTCCTCGGATGTGACCAACGCAAGCACCAAACGAATAGTAGTCATCTTCACCACCGGTGAAAATATGTTTTGGTAATCAACCCCTTTCCTTTGTTGAAACCCTTTAACCACTAATCGTGCTTTGTACCTCTTCTTACCATCCACCTCATTCTTTATTCTATGCACCCATTTGTTTTGCAACGCCTTTTTATCATGAGGTAATTTCACTAGTGACCAAGTCTTGTTCTTCTCAAGTGACCCCATCTCTTCTTTCATAGCAAGCTCCCATTGTATGGATTCTTTGGACTTTCTTGCTTCAAAGTAACTTTCGGGTACACCATTTTCGGTATAGAGCAAGTAGTTTATTGATGGAAAATACCTAGGATTAGGTTTGGGCACTCTAGTCGAGCGTCTAAGTATAGGAGCAACCGGTATGGTTGAACTGGTTTCATTAGCCTCCTCATCACTAGAACTCGCACTATGTTCGGAATTATCACCGCTATCTGAACCATCCCCATCATTGTCAAGATCCTACCCATCACCATTAATCAGCAATTCGTTGTTCCCCGAACTCCCACTAGAACCCGCAAGATCATCAATAAAAACATCGTCAAGAATAACATGATCCGATTTTTGACTCTCCGTTTCCGGTTTACCATAGACTGAATCTTCATCAAAGATAACATCACGCGATCGAATAACCTTTCTAGCTTCATTATCCCAACAACGATAGCCCATCTCATCCGAACCATAACCAATGAACGTACACTTCTTTGACTTAGCTTCAAGTTTATCTTTATCAATATCTTTGGTCTTCACATAAACATTACACCCAAAGATTCTAAATGATCATAACTAACTTTTTTACCTAGCCATTCTTCTTCGGGAATTCGGAAACCCAATAGTGTTGAGGGTCCCTATTAATCAAATAAACCGCTGTATTAACCGCATCCGTCCAGAACATCTTAGGCAAACCGGCATGTAGTCTCATGCTCCTAGCCCTTTCATTCAACGTACGATTCATATGTTCGGTGACCCCATTGTGTTGGGGTGTTTCCAGTACCGTTTTCAACATTCTAATACCGAACTTTGCACAATGGTCTTTAAACTCAAGACTACCATATTCTCCTCCATTGTCCGACCTTAAGCACTTGACTTTTAAATTTGTCTCATTCTCAACCATAGCTTTCCACTTCACAAAAGTACCAAAAACTTCAGATTTAGTTTTAAGAAACTAAACCCATACCTTTTGAGTGGCGTCATCAATGAAGGTGACATAATAACGAGAACCTCCATGTGATTCTACATTCGTTGGCCCAAAAACGTCCGTATGAACTAGCTCCAATTTCTTCAACTTTGGTGAATTCCCCGATTTAACAAAAGTTACCTTCTTTTGCTTCCAATAAGTACATGGTTCGCAAAACCCTAGCTCTATCTTTTTCAAATTCGGAATCCTCCCACTCGAACTAAGAACCTTCATACCTTTCTCACCCATATGTCCGAGTCTTCGGTGCCATAGAGTAGAACTAGCCCAACGTCAACCGTAGCAATCACCGTGTCTTCTTCAAACACCTCAACCATATAAAGAGTTCCCCTTTTATGTCCACGAGCTACGACACTACTACCCTTAATCACCTCCCATTGGCGATTCTTGAAAGTAACCTCATTACCTTCTTCATCTAATTGACCAACCGAGATTAACTTCCTCTTTAACTTAGGAATAAACCTCACGTTCTTCAAAGTCCAATTAGAACCAAGAGTAGTCTTCAATACAACATCTCATATACCTTTAATCTCGAGACTTTTGTTGTTTGCCAATCTAAATTTACCTTGATACGCTCGAAAATTCCTCATCACGCTCTTAGTGAGTGTAGCGTGAAACGAAGCTCCCGAATCCAAGACCCAAGACTCCACCGAACTTTCAATACTACATAGTAGTGCATCCTCCGTATCTTCCGCGGTCAAGTTAACATCTTTAACCGGAGCATTCTTACAATATCTTTGATAATGCCCCTTTTGATTGCAACCCCAACAAATAACATCACTTCGATCTTTCGATGGATACCTCTTCTTGAACTTCCCTTTACTCTTCTTCACACCGCAATTAACTTTCCTACCACGGTTGTCGGTACTTAACAAAGAACCGGATAACAATTCCCCCGAACTTCTCCTACGAGTGTCTTCTCCGAGAATTAAATCCCTAATTCCTTCATACGCAAGCTTAGTAGTACCGGTAGAGCTACTAACCGCGGTAACCGTACCCGACCAACTTTCCGTTAATGATGAAAGCAAGATTAGTGCTTTTAGTTCATCATCAAACTTGATTTCAATCAACTCTAATCTTGAAACAAGATTGTTGAATTCATTGATATGATCCGTTGCACTCATACCTTCCTTCATCTTCGTGTTGAACAATTGTCGCATGAGAAAAACCTTATTCTCCGCCGTAGGTTTCTCATACATGTTGGAGAGTGCCTTCAAACAATTAAACGTTGTTTTTTTGTTCATAATATTACCTACAACATTCTTGGCGAGTGCAAGACGAACCGCACCCAAAGCTTGACGATCCAAGAGCATCCAATCGGCATCGTTCATGCCTTCGGGTTTGGTCTCCAACAAAGGTTGATGAAGTTTCTTTTGATACAAGTAGTCTTCTATTTGCATCTTCTAAAAAGGCGAAGTCTTTACCATCAAACCGCTCCATCTTTAATTTACCGTCTTTCGCCATCGTTCCCAACTCGAACCTTGAGCTCTAGATACCAATTGTAAGGATTATAGGACCCAAACAATAGAGTAATTCCAGAGAATTACCCTTCCACAATCGACAAACAAAAGAACAATAATTAAAGAATTAAAGACGCGAGATTTAACGTGGTTATATGTAATTGAATGTCGATTACTTTAATCCACGGACCAACTAAAGAGATTTTATTGATATAATTCGTAGATACAACTGAGGGTTACAATAGGATGCTTATATAGGCCAAAACACCTTGGAGAACAAGAAAAAACATAATATGGAAACTTCTCGTCAGACACTACAAGAAATTCGTTCTTTTGCCACGAATCCATTTGTGGCGACATAGATTTCACCGCAAACAACCCGCTAAACGACAAAAATTCCTCACTTCTTGACTTTTTGAGTCAAAGTTAACTTTTGTGGCGACATGTCGTCAAAAATATCGCCGCAAACTTAATTTTCCATTTACTTTCCTTTTTCTCTTTGAAAATATTGAATTGGGGCGACATGTCGCCACTAAAAGTCGCCGCAATTATTATTTTTTATTTATATTCCAATTAATTTTTTCTCTCCAAATTGTAAAAATTATCAAGTGGAGGGAAAGTTTCCCGCCATCCCTATTGTGGCGACCAATCGCCACTAATGTCGCCGCATAAAAAAATTTCGATTTACTTTCCAATTAAATTTTTCCCATCAAACTGAAAAAGTTTACCTTGTCGCGGGAAAGTTTCGCGCAAGTTCAATTGGGGCGACATGTTGCCATAAATGTCACCCTAAATGTCGCCGCAATTGGTGATGTATGATTGTGAACAGAGGCAATGTTTTAAGACGGTGATGTAATACGGTAGAATGTGGCTGTGACGACCCGACAAAATAGCCATTAACGGTACCGTCAACTTAGGTCCCGTTAAGTGGTCATAGTCCCTAAATGAGACGCGTTTGACCAAAATTATTTCGTATTCATTTGAAACGTGTATTACTTGCAAAGTTTTAAGTTACCAAACGGTTCGACAACAAGTTTAGGTTTACAAAAGTTGTAAAGTATAACGAAATAACTTGCGACATAATATAAGTTGAAAATCACGAATGCTATCAATAGCGTATTCATGTAAACATTAAGTTTGAATACAAAGGTGCTATCACGAGCGTATGCATGTATGTTTGACCCCAAGCAAGTAATCAAAGTGTACGGAAGCATGTATCAAGTAGCCAAGTATGAACCTGAGAAATATATAGAAAACTGTCAACGAAAAATGTTGGTGAAATCATAGGTGTATTTGTAAACATTGTTTTTGAAACACAAGATTTTGTATGAGTTGATTATCCAAACCGTTTGCATTCCAAAGTTGTTGTACGTTCGCCAGCACCCAATTATCAAGACTTAACTGTTATACTATAGTGACCCGAACTTTTCCATGATTATATATTATATGAGATTAATATTTACATGAATAAATGTTTCCAACATATTAAGCAATCAAACTTGTTGAGACTTGATTAATTGAAACGGATTTTATGTTAACGTTTAACCACCCAGTTTGTCCGATGATTCACGAACGTTATAACTTGTATATGACATGATATTATGTATATGAACATATATATATGTTTAACATGATGAAATGATAATTAAATATCTCATTATGTATATTAACAATGAACTTTATACATAAAACAAGACTACTAACTTAAGAAATTCAAAACGATATTTATACGTAACGATTATCGTTGTAATAACGTCTTAATATTTATATATAATTTTAAGATATATTAGTACATCATGTTATCATGATAATGTAACAATTTAACATCTCATTAGATATAATAACAATGGGATTAATTACATTTAACGAAATCGTTAACTTAAAGGTTCCAAAACAACATGTACATGTAACGACTAACGATGACTTAACGACTCAGTTAAAATGCATATACATGTAGTGTATTAGGATGTATTAATACTCTTTTGAAAGACTTCATGATACATATCAAAGTACTTCTACTTAACAAAAATGCCTACAATTACATTCTCATTCATTTTCGTCAACAATTCTATTCGTATGCAACCGTATTCGTACTCGTACAATACACAGCTTTTAGATGTATATATTATTGGTATATACACTTCAATGATCAGCTATTAGCAGCCTTAATGAGTCACCTAAACATGTGGGAACCATCATTTAACATCTAGTATGAAATATCTCACAAAATTACAAACTAATGGAGGCTATATGACAAGCCTCCATTCACGTGAATGTTCACCAACCATAAACACATTTCAATTCCAACTTTTATGCATCAAAATCATCTCTCTTAAGTTCTATCTTGGTGTTCTAAGTGTTCTTCATCATCTTCATCAAAATCTAGCTCAATCTAGTTCAAAAATCCATACATAAATCAACATACAACACAATCTTTCAAGAACACTTCCAAGTTTGTTAACTTACTTCCAATCTTGCAAATCCATTTCAAGTGATCATCCAACATCACTAAATCTTTGTTATTTATGATAGGTTATCATCCTAATTCAAGGTAATACTCATACTCAAACTTTGATTCAATTTCTACAACTATAACTATCTTAATTCAAGTAGTAATCTTACTTGAACTTGTTTTCGTGTCATGATTATGTTTCAAGAACTTTCAAGCCATCCAAGATCCTTTGAAGCTAGATCATTTCTTGTCACTTCCAGTAGGTTTATCTACTATACTTGAGGTAGTAATGATGTTCATAACATCATTCGATTCATATATACATATAACTATCTTATTCGAAGAGTTAAACTTGTAATCACTAGAACATAGTTTAGTTAATTCTAAACTTGTTCGCAAACAAAGTTAATCCTTCTAACTTAACTTTTAAAATCAACTAAACACATGTTATATATCTATATGATATGCTAACCTAATGATTTAAAACCTGGAAACACGATGAACACTGTAAAATCGGACATACGCCGTCGTAGTAAAACCGGGGGCTATTTTGGGTTGGATAATTAAAAACTATGATAAACTTTGATTTAAAAGTTGTTCTTCTGGAAAAATGATATTTCTTATGAACATGAAACTATATCCAAAAATCTTGGTTAAACTCAAAGTAGAAGTATGTTTTTCAAAATGGTCATCTAGACGTCGTTCTTTCGACTGAAATGACTACCTCTTACAAAAACGACTTGTAACCTGTATTTCTGACTATAAACTTATACTTTTCTATTTAGTTTTGATGTTATGCGAGGTAGTATATGAAATAGTTATATTTTTATTGTCAATTACTATTAAATATGCTACAATTTTACACAAGTTATTTATTTATTTATAGAATGAGATATACCTAAACCTTGCTACAACACTTATAGGCAGCGTACCTAATCATAAAGTAGTGTAGTTTTTAGGAAGTCCAGTTCGTTCCACATGGATACAACTAAATTTAACGCTATATTTATTTTAAACTATATTTGTATCAATATATATAAGTAATATTATTATTATTATAAAAGGGGGGTTTTTTACCGTTTAATGACCAGTTTGTCGATTTTATGTCTTAAGTCGCAATTAAAACCTAATGTAAAATATTAAATATACAAATGACTTAATTTAAAACGTAAAGTAAATGACGATAAATAAAAGTGCAATAAATAAAAGTACGATAATTAAAAGTGCAATAAATAAAATGACAGTAAATAAAAGTGCGATGAGATATAAAATAAAGGAATTATGCTTATTTAAACTTTCATAATCATGATGTTCGACGTGTTGATTTTAATTTATTATCATGGGTTACTTGTCCTTTGTCCTAGATTATTCGATATGTCCATACGGTTTTGTCCATAATAGTCCATCGGTCATAATTATAAAGTGCGAGGATCTTCGTCAAATTAACCTTATATCCGAAGTCAAATAATCCAACTAATTGGAGATTCAAACTGTAACAAGGTCTTAATACTTTGTTTAATGAATACACCAGGTTATCGACTGCGTGTAATCCAAGGTTTTAATACTTTGTTAACAATTACACCAATTACCCTTGAATGTAATACACCCCTGTTTTAATGAGTCCATTAACTATTAATCCATCCCCGTGTCCGGTCAAATGAACAATAATTAGTATTTATAAATATCCTGCCCACCGTACCCGATTAAGTGTATGTGGTTATATATAGATACGTCAAATTGTAACCTTTATATTAAATTAACGAGGTATCGTTTAATTAATATAAAGTCCATTAATAGCCCATAGTCTAATTTCCACAAGTGTCGATCTTTTGTCCAAACCCCAATTATGGTACAAAGCCCAATAACCCCGTCTTTAATATTTAGCCCAACATCACGATTACTTCGATTTAAATAAGCATAATAATAACTTAGCTACAAGACATTAATTTAAAAAGGTTGAACATAACTTACAATGAGTATTAATAGCGTAGCGTTACACGGACAGAGTTTCGACTTACAAACCTAAAACATTCGCCACTATAACCTTATTATTATTAAACTTAAATTAAAATTAAAATTAAAATTATATATATATATATTTTACGTAGATAGAAATAAAGAAAAAGGATATGAAATCGATCAGAATGCGCGACCTTTTATAGGCCCACTTTGAACTGTTGAACTCTGCGAGTGCGGTACTTCTCTTCTTCACAGCTCCGCAGTCACGGAGCTTTGGATTCCAGCTCATCTCTTGATTAAAAACGTGGGCTGCTTAAAAATATAATATATAATAATATATATAATTAATTATATATTATATTATATTCTTGTTCATAGTTGACTTGTAATTTTTGGTCCATTGTGTCGCGCGCTGAAGGTTAGTTCATGTCTCGGTTCCGAATTTTCGAACGCCTTTTCGTACGATTTAATATCTTGTACTTTGCGTTTCACGGCTTATACTCTTGTAATTTTTAGACGTTTCTCATCAATAATTTGAACCACTTGGATTATACTTTGTACTTTTTAGCTTTTTGGTTATTTGCGTCTTCAATTCGTCGAACCTGTCCTTTGTCTTCACCTTTTATTATTTAAACGAATATCACTTGTAAATAGAATAACTGCAACTAAAAGCTTGTCTTTCTTGAAGGATAATGCTATGAAATATATGTTCGTTTTTAGCATTATCAAATATTCCCACACTTGAGCGTTGCTTGTCCTCAAGCAATATAGAACTTGAAATAAAAACATACTTGAATCACTTCTTTATTCTTCACATTTTGTACATCAGTGATTTTGATACGGCGGTATGAATAATGATAGTAACGATGTGGTTTACAGTCCCACAAGACTATGAAAATTTAGATCCTTTAGGAAATTGGATCTTTATGAAAACATTTGATCTTTTGAAAATTCAATCTAGCTTTTATCCTAGATAAGTTTTCCGGAATAACCCTTCACCGGTGTTTGCAAAATGTTTTTGTGGGTTTTGTGGATTTCAAATTTGAAAATTTTAGCTCAAAACTTGCGGTTTTGTGTCACCCACTTGCTAACCTTGTATTGGAAAAACAACACGTCTAGTATACTTGCTCCGTATATTACCTCTTGGTAAACTACCGTCCGGTTGTAAAGAAAAGCGTTGAACAAGCAACTGTTAAGGCAATGTCTCGTGACATGCAGATAATTATGGTCTATATCGTGTCGGATGCAATTACTATCCTTTGTAGGAGCAATAGTAAAGATCACCCTATAGTTTTTCGGTCTGGCACAAGGTCCTGTCTTCGACCATGCTATGCAACCACCGTTCTTACGGTTGACACCCGATTTGGTTCAGGTGACCTAATGAATTCCGGTGAATTCTTAGGATTTTAAGTTCAATGGTAATGAACGCATTAAAAATAGGTTTTCAGAAAACAAATCGGTTTGTAATTTTGATCAAAATATTTTCTCGTTCAAGCTCGAGTTTAGATATCATCGAATTCCATGAGTTTGAATTCTCAATCTTTAAGGTCAATCTCAAGGATTGAGTAATATTAGGCTTAAATGCTGATTTTTAATCTTTAAGGAGATTATCCTTTCTGGGGATCTGATTCATTAGTCTTATAAGCTAATTTGCACGGTGCCCCCATTGTACGAGACAGATCCTCTCATGGTTAGGATAAGTCTGACCACTTGGCGACCCTGTTTGATGCTGAGGTCCGTGAATTTTCAGCTGATTTTTGAGAAAACTTTTCAAGGTTTTTCGTAGACTCTACAACTGGTCTGGACGACAACTTTCTGACCTAAATCAAGAAGCGCGTGTCTTTTTCTCGGAAGACTTTACTTTCTTTTAAATCAAGTGGCACATTTCTTTCAAATATATTATAAGAAATCGGGTAAAATTTTCCAAAACAAAAGTATCTTCAATTATTTGTACAAAAATATGTGATATATGTTCTAAATAACTTGGTAAATTTTTCCCACACTTGGCTTTTATTTTTCTTTCTTTGCCTTTTTATTCTCCTCTATTCCATTTTTAATGAATTCGAGTGTTTTGGGTTGTTTCTCAATTTATATCCTTTCCGACGTAACAATAATTTCGGTGTTAACACCTAGTTTTATCGTTCATAAATATGTATAAACATGATTTTGAATTCATTTATTTGAATTTTTTTTTTTAAATTTTACTAGAATTGGATAGTCAGTATATAAGACTAGGGCTGTTCTTTATTATCAGAGAGCACTAGATTCTAATACAACTACTGCGTTACTAGTATTCTTAATGGTAACCAAGTGTTTAAATTAAAATTTTAAAAATCCGAAAGAATTTAACCCCTTCCCACACTTAAGATCTTGCAATGCCCTCATTTGCAAGAAATCAGTAACAATTTAAATTATTGAGGGTGATTAGCGTAAAAAGATGATTAAGATTTTACCAAAGTTTCCAAACATACTGGCGTTTATTTTGAATGATAAATGGTGCACTTCATTTGTTCATTCCGTCTGTTGTTACATCACACTTGTTTTTTGTTTTGTCGTCAAAATTAATAGCTTTTGCTGAACTTAATGCCAGTCTTTGAAAGTGAGTTGTTTTACCCTGTTTTGTACATGAGATAAACTACAAACATATATATACATATTTTTGAAGTTGGGTATATCACCCCACATTCAAAAATTATTAAAATCTAATAATAAAAGTTAGAAAATTATAAAAACTATAATATTATCAAACGAAGTATTAAAAATATAAAATTACAAGTTACAAAATAAATAAAAATAGGCATAAAAGAAAATTAGGGTTAATGAGGATGGTTCCAGTAGGGATTCCATTCATAGCCGTAAGTGCTGTAGAATGCTTGAGCTGGGTCATATGTAGGGTACGGTGGACGAGTCTGTATAGTCCAGGGAGGAAATACGGGCATTGGAGTAGGAATGTAGTTTGTATTTATGTATGCACAATAACTTATGATTTGGCTTTGATGATACTGCCAATCTTGAAATGCTCGTTGTCTAGCTATTTCATACTCATGTTGAGCCATAAAAATTTGCATTTCTGTTATCTGATTCCCCCCTCCCACATTACCTTGCTGCTGATCTCTTTTGACCTGTGGATGATTGCCATCATATAGTGCTGCTGCGTTATGTCGTTTCTTTAAAACCTTAGCACTATGATATACTTTCAAACCAATTGTATCACGGGGTTCTGGTGCTGCAATTATTAATCCCCCCTGACTTCTATCGACACCGGGATACTCAGCAATTAAAGTAACAAAGATACCACCTCCTATTATACTATTAGGCCGTATACCCCTAACCATAGCCGATAAATAATAACCCACACAATAAGGTATACTCACAGCGCTCTGTGGGTCTCGAATACACATGAGATAATATAAATCATTCTCATTTTCCTTCTCTTTGTTCCTACCTCGCTGTGTAACCTAGTTTGCTAAGAACCTATGGATTACTCTTAGCTCAGCTCTATCTATATCAATATAAGAGTAATTCCCCCCACGAAATCGGTTATGGCTAGTCATTCTACTCCATATTCCATTCATATCAAAATTTTCATCAACCCTCCTACCATTAACTATCAACCTTTGATAATCAGTAGACGCTAGTTCCTCAGGCGTATATATACACAAAGCCTGAGCCATGTCTAGTAGAGGCATATGGCGCATCACACCTCCTAATAAAAATCTAATAAAACTCCGATCGGTTAAGGTAGCTACCCGATCATTTATTTCAACACTACATAATAATTCCATACACCATTCTCTATATACACGCCTACGTATTTTGAACAAACGTTCTCAATCATTAAAAGTAGAATTACCATATCTTTGTGTAAGTAATTCTCTGATTGGATCGGCCAATCCCACTATTTCTAACGGTTCCCAATCTATTACCCTGGGTACTTCAACAACATTAGACTGAAGGGTGTGTAAGTTCCTTTGATATTTTGAATATTCTATCCAAAATCTGTCAAACCTCAAGTTTGGGTGTAAATCTGCCTCATGAATATTTGAAAATGAAATGACTTGATGAGGTATATTTTGTTTGTATTGGTCGTTAATATCATAGTTCCTCTGCATTCTCAGGAGGAGCATTACGAGCCTGAGATGCGGATGAAGATTCACCCCTTTTAGTATGCAAAACACATTAAACACAATTTTTGTGCATTCAAATATGCATTAGTGTTATCAGAATCATAAATCAAAACAATCATAATGACATGTTTAATCCATATTAAACTTTATACGCATTTTCACAATATTAACAATTCTACACTTTTATAAATAAACATATATGAAAATGTATACAATGTTCCTTAGCATTCATCTTCTAAATCATGTCAAAAATAATCATTATAGCAATTAAACGAGTTCTAAATGGCATTCATATCAATTAAATCGAGTTCATGCATTTTTGGCTCAAAAATTCCACTTTAATATTCAAAAATTATGTTTAGGATCAAAGTTTTGATCAGTTAGCAACCTAAACATGTTACACTACTTAATTAAGCATGAACCATCAACAAAATTCGGCCATAACCCGTTTATATCAAAAAGCCCCAATTTTGCTCAAGAACACAAACCCTAGATTACTCAAAATTTGAAGTTTAAGGTTTCTAATCATGTTAAATAGCATCAATCTAGGTTATACAAGCATAATATACAAACAATTTAAGCACAATTAAGCTAGAAATCATCAAAATCAAATTAGGTATAATTTTACTCAAGAACACTAAAAATTCGAATTAAAGAGTGTTTGGATGTAGAAATTACCGATTTCCTTGAAAAACTTCTTGGCAAGTATCTCCTCATCGTGATTTTAGCAAGAAATTTGATGATTTTTGGTGAAAAATTGCGTCTTTAGCGGGTTTTTGTGGGTTTTTTCGCAGAAAATATGTGGGTGTGTGTATGTAGACTGGTCTGTTCGACCAGTTAACTTGGTCTGGGATTTCTTGGCTCCGCGAGTGCGGATGTGGGTACCACAAAAACTCCGCGAGTGCGGATTTCTTATATATATATATATATATATATATATATATATATATATATATATATATATATATATATATATATATATATATATAACCTTTAACTTATAAAACAAATAATTAATTAATTTTAAAAATTTGTTTCTTACTAGAATGAGGGCGTTTCGGTACGTTGACGTAGTTCGTCCCTCGACAAAATTTTAAAATTTGTCATTTTAAAGCGATTGTTTTAAAAGCAAAGATTTTTAGGTTTTTTAAATGTTTTTGGCATACTTTAATTCAATAAGATTAAAAATAATGATAATAAAATTTCTCGTCCCGCCCTCGGGTAAAGCAATTTCGGTTCCATAACCTAGTCTTCAACTCACGACGAATTTTAGAAATCAATTTTTAACTTAATGAAATAAAGTACGTTTTTGTTTTTAAATTCACACCAAACTTAAATTTAAAATGCATAAAATTAAAAATTCATATTAATATTATTAATATTTTTATACATTAATTTTACAAACTTATATTGAAAATATTAATTTTTAAAATATTTAAAGACTTAAATATATTAATTTAAAAATATTTACAATATTAATTTAATATTTATATATTAATTTTAAAAACAAGGTAAAAATAAAATTAAAAATCTTTTTGGTCTTTTATCCCACTTTTATCAATCAAATATTATCAAAAATATACGTCCCTCTTTTGGGTAAAGTAATTTCGGCTATTTTACCTAGTTTTACTCCTGACGAATTTCTGAAATATTTTGGATTGATTGATTAAAGATATTTATACCTTAAGAATAAACGGTAAATTTCGCAGTGATGTAATAAATTTTTGTATGATATTAATAATTTTGGTTTCGCATACCTAATTTTATTGAATATCAATTTAATACTTTATAGCGAATGATTCAACGTTTATTATCAAAAGGTTAAAAGCAATAAAATTAAATAAAAACTGTACATACTTACCTATGAGAAAGAATTCTCAAAGACCTGCTTTAGCCGACTCATAGGAGAGTCGTGTGATTTGGTTTTCCATAGCTACATAAGCGTAACCTCGATTCTTCAATAACTTTTCTTCTAAACATATGAACGATCCTTCTCTGCATAGTGTAACAAATTCGGTATTTGAATATGTTTGATTGTTCGAACATTTACCTTCGTGTGACCATTTTTCGCATTTATGACATCTTTCAAGGTGTCGTGCTCTTCTTTTTGTTGCGGATTTTGATTTTCCTTTACCAAAATGTGTCTTATGATGATTTTTCCTGAGTTCTTTTCTCACTTCGTCCATTTTTCCTCATATGAATGATACCAGTTCACTCGGGAAGGTGTTATTATTACGTTTAGTAATCATAACGTGTAGTAGTAGACCATGGTTCAGATCAAAGAAATTCTTCATCTCGTAAAACCTAAAAGAAATAATAATTCAGAATGGAGGGAGAAGACTAGTTCTTTAGGGTCTGCTAGGGAAAGACCATTCGGAATCCATTTTCGAGAACTACACGAAAACTGAAAATCTAACTCTAACAAAAATATATATTATTCTTAAAAAGACTTGATTCTCTCCACACTTAGTTAGCTGTAGTGTCGAAATTGTGATTAGCTTCGTTTCAATTGGACTATCAACAATTTGTATATCTCTGACTTTTGCTTCAAGTCAATTGTTGATTTCCTCTGTAACTTTCACAAATTCAACTAACATTGCCTTTTCTTTAGGTGGCAAATTGGATACTAATCGGTTATATAACTTAAAGTTTCCCTTAATCCTAGCATCTTGAATCCGTTTATAAAGTTTCTTCGTTGAACTGTTAAAAACGGGTTCATCTAATTTCATATCAACAATGGGGTTCTTTGTTATCGGGTTATCATTAGGTGTTTCTTCATCTTCCCCACACATAGGCTTTTTTATGGGTTCAACAGTTTTGGTTGGTGGAGATCTAAACTTTCGGTTCACAAAGGTGACCGATTTGTCACCATCCCTATGTGTCATTCTACCTTCTCTTACATCAATGAATGCTTCGGTGGTTGCTAAAAATGGACGACCTAAAATTAGAGGAATATCAAGGTCTTCATCCATATTAATAACTATGAAGTTTGTAACAAAGGTCAAACTTCCCACTTTAACAAGTAAATTATTGACTATTCCAACCGGGTGCTTAATAGTTTGGTCAAATAATTGAACACCTATGCTGGTTGGTCTTAATTTACCCACACCTAATCTTTTGTATAAGGAAAGAGGCATAACATTTGCACTTGCTCCTAAATCTGCGAGTCCATTATACATAGCACCATCATTAAGCAAGCAAGAAATGATAAATTCACCTGGATCTCCTACTTTAGTAAGTAGAGTTGGTTTGTTAATCTTTTCCAAGTGGTCTTTTCTTGGTTCTTTCACTTCTACTTGAACTTCTTGTTCACAATTTTCTTCGTTTCTTAGAATGGGAGGTTTATATAGAAATTCTTCTTCATCACTCCAATTTGAAGCTTCCCTGTCTTCCAATTTTGGGTTTTCATATGTTGTTGATAACATATTTATGTTTTCATTCTGAGGGTTTTCTTGGGTGGTGAAATTATGATTGACTTCATTGTCAACTTCCATTGGATCATGTATATAATGTTTAACTCTGTGACCATTAACTTTAAATTCAATCCCATTTGAATTTATTAACTCTATTGTTCCGTATGGGAAAACTCTTTTGACTATGAATGGTCCAGACCATCTTGATTTCAATTTTCCAGGAAATAGCTTGAATCGTGAATTGAAAAGAAGAACTCGGTCTCCTTCCTTGAATTCTTTTGAACTTTAAATTCTTTTATCATGCCATTTCTTCGTTCTTTCCTTATAGATTAACGAATTTTCGTATGCTTCATGTCTCAATTCTTCTAATTCGTTTAGTCGACTTAACCATAGACGTCCGACTTCATGTAAATCAAGATTACATGTCTTCAAAGCCCAAAATGCTTTGTGCTCAATTTCTACTGGAAGGTGACATACTTTTCCGTAAACGAGTTTAAAAGGTGTGGTGCTAATTGGAGTTTTGTAGGCTGTTCTAAAAGCCCAGAGTGCATCTTCCAATTTTATGGACCATTCCTTCAGATTTGATCCTACGGTTTTCTCTAGAATACGTTTTAAAGCTCGGTTGGTATTTTCAACTTGTCCACTTGTTTGTGGATGATAAGCGGTTGAGATTTTATGAGTTACTCCATATCTTTTGAGAACTTTCTCAAGTTGATTATTACAAAAATGAGTACCCCGATCACTTATTAAAGCTTGCGGTGTTCCGAACCTAGCAAAAAGACGTTTTAAGAAGTTGACTACAACTCGTGCATCGTTAGTTGGGAGAGCTTGTGCTTCCGCCCATTTAGATACATAATCAATGGCAACGAGAATGTAGAGATTATTATGAGAGTTTGGAAATGGACCCATAAAGTCAATACCCCAAAAGTCAAATACTTCACATACTTGAATGATATTTTGTGGCATTTCATCACGTTGACTTATTTTTCCAGCCCTTTGACAAGCATCACAGGATTTACAGAGAAGGTGTGCGTCTTTGAAAATTGTAGGCCAATAAAATCCAGCATCGTAGACTTTTCTTGCTGTGAGTTGAGGCCCATAATGCCCTCCTGTTGGTCCTGTGTGACAATGGTTTAAGATTTGACTAGCTTCATCTCCGAATACGCATCGGTGTATTATTCCATCGGAACAACTTTTAAACAAATGTGGATCTTCACAGAAATAGTGTTTTATATCACTAAAGAATTTCTTTCATTTTTGGTACGACAACCCTTTTTCAAGGAATCCACATACTAAGTAGTTTGCATAGTCTGCAAACCATGGAATTTCACTATAATCGACTTTCAAGAGATATTCATCAGGAAAGTTATCTTGTATAGCCAATTCATTTAGAACTTCTAATTCAGGATTTTCAAAACGAGAAAGATGATTAACGGTGAGATTTTCTGCTCCCTTTTTGTCTCGGATTTCAATATCGAACTCTTGTAAGAGTAAGATCCAACAGATTAATCGTGGTTTAGCATCTTGTTTTGAAAATAGGTATCTAAGAGCAGAATGGCCGGTATAGACTACCGTTTTAGCTAGAACGAGATATGAATGAAATTTGTCAAAAGCAAAGACAATAGCAAAGAGTTCTTTTTCAGTAGTTATGTAATTCGTTTATGCTCCTTGTAACATCTTACTAGCGTAGTAAATAGGTTGAAATCATTTTTCAATCCTTTGTCCTAAAACGGCTCCCATTGCAAAATCACTTGCATCACACATAAGTTCAAATGGTAGATTCCAATTTGGAGTTATCATGATCGGCACATTAGTGAGTTTTTCTTTAAGAATATTAAAAGATTTGATACATTCATCTAAAAAGATGAATGGAGCATCCTTTTCTAGGAGTTTATTCATAGGAGTGGCAATTTTAGAAAAGTCTTTTATGAAACGTCGGTAAAAATCGACATGCCCTAGAAAACTCCTAACTCCTCTAACATTGGTGGGATGTGGAAGTTTAGCAATTACATCTACTTTAGCTCTATCCACTTCAATTCCTTCCTTTGAGATTTTATGACCAAGAACGATGCCTTCTTTAACCATGAAATGGCATTTCTCCCAATTAAGAACTAGATTTGATTGTTCGCATCTAATAAGCATTCGTTCAAGATTAACTAAACATGATTCAAAAGTATCATCGAAGACTGAAAATTCATCCATCAAAACTTCCATGCATTCTTCTATCATGTCGTGAAAAAATGCCATCATGCACCTTTGAAAGGTTGTAGGGGCGTTGCAAAGTCCAAATGGCATGCGTTTGTAAGCAAAAGTACCATAAGGGCACGTGAATGTGGTTTTCTCTTGGTCCTCGGGTGCTATTGGAATTTGAAAGTATCCTGAGAAACTGTCAAGAAAACAATAGTAACTATCTCCGGCTAACCTTTCCAACATTTGATCAATGAAAGGTAATGAAAATTGATCTTTTCTGGTGGCATCATTTAATTTTCTATAATCAATACAAACACGCCATCCCATTACAGTCCTAGTAGGAATAAGCTCATCTTTTTCATTTTTAATCACAGTCATGCCACCCTTCTTAGGCACGCATTGAACTGGGCTTACCCATGGACTATCAGAGATTGGATAAATTAAACTTGCATCAAGCAGTTTAATAATTTCTTTCTTAACAACATCTTGCATATTTGGATTTAGTCTTCGTTGGCGTTGCACATATGTTTTATGACCTTCTTACATAAGGATTTTATGTGTGCAATACGACGGACTTATGCCTTTAATGTCACGAATCTTCCATGCAATAGCTGGTTTATGAGCTTTGAGCACAGAAATGAGTCGAGATTTTTCATTTTTCGTAAGAGAAGACGATATTATTACAGGTAATTTAGATTCACCATGTAAATAAGCGTATTCCAAATGGTTTGGAAGTGGCTTTATCTCTAATGTCGATGGTTCTTCTATCGACGATTTATATCGATATCTGTCTTCCTCTTTTAGCATTTGGAGTTCTTCTGTTGTTGGTTCATATTCATTAGCCATAAGTGTAGCTAACATTTCAGCTTCATCAATTGGTTCAGTTCCTTCTCCTAAAGAACATTCTCCTGTTCCTTATAATTCTGGAAATTCTTCTAACAATTCTGTTTGTGAATCTATAGTTTGAATATAATAACATGTATCATCTGCAGATTGCAGTTGTTGC
Organism: Rutidosis leptorrhynchoides; assembly: GCF_046630445.1. Lineage (NCBI taxonomy): Eukaryota > Viridiplantae > Streptophyta > Magnoliopsida > Asterales > Asteraceae > Rutidosis > Rutidosis leptorrhynchoides. The sequence continues at coordinate 39,639,426 of NC_092335.1, read as the reverse complement.
ATGGCTCTATCAACTGAAAAGGTAACACTCTTGTCCTCTATACTTATGGCCAGTTTCTTATCGAACACGTCTATTATTGCTTTAGCCGTGTTTAAAAATGGTCTTCCTAATATGAGAGGAACTCGAGAATCTTCTTTCATGTCTAGAATAATAAAATCTACTGGAAATACTAAAGTACCAACTTTAACTAGCATGTTCTCCATTATCCCTCTAGGATATTTTACTGATTGATCTGCCAGTTGTATGCTTATTCGTGTTGGTTTCAATTCTCCGAGGTCTAGTTTAGCGTATAGTGAATACGACATTAAATTTATACTAGCACCTAAGTCTGCCAATGCTTCTATTGAACTAAGACTACCCAGAAAACATGGAATTGTGAAACTTCCAGGATCTGATAATTTTTCTGGTTTCTTATTCAACAACACTGCAGAACAATTAGCATTCATAGTAACAACCGAAAGTTTTTCCATTTTCTTTCTATTTGTGATTAGATCTTTCAGGAATTTAGCATATCTTGGCATTCCTGAAATCACATCAATGAAAGGAAGATTTACATTTATTTGTTTAAACATATCCAAGAATTTGGATTGCTCGGCTTCAAGTCTTTCTTTTCTCATTTTACTCGGGTAAGGAAGTGGTGGTTGGTATGGTTTAATATAAGGCTTAGCCTTAACTGTGTTATCTTCATTAACCTTTTCAACTACCAGTTCTGTTTCCTTATCTTGCTCAGGCTGTGGTGCCTGTGTAGTAGGAGTAGAGTCAACAGAAATTACAGGTATTTTAGGTGGTTTAAGTGTAATACCACTTCTCGTGGTAATGGCTTTAGCTGTATCATTCCGGGGGTTAGCATTTGTATCGCTAGGTAGACTTCCCAGTTTTCTCTCACCTATCAACCGTGCTAGGTTACTTACTTCTTGTTCCAGATTTTGGATTGAAGCTTGTTGATTTCTAAATGCTTGAGCATTTTGTTCATTAGTTTGTTTCTGAGATGTAAAAAACTGCGTTTGAGATTCAACTAACTTCGACATCATGTCTTCTAAATTTGTCTTTTTATCATCGGTTTGTGGTGGTTTAATTGGAAAAATAGGTCTTTACTGGTTGTAAGTATTATTAGATACTTGTTGATTTCTAGGACCTTGTTCGTTGTTGTATGGAACATTTCGGTTATAATTCTGATTTTGATTGTAGTTTGGTCTTGACAGTTGATAATTATTCTGATAATTATTTCCAGGCCTTTGGTTCATGTATGAAACATTCTCTCTTTGTTCCATTGTTTGTTCAATACTGAGACAATCTTTTGTCAAATGTGGTCCTCCACACTGCTCACAACTAATACGTATTGCATGAATATCTTTCGTCATCTTTTCCATTCGTCTCTCGAAAGCATCTATCTTTGCAGAAATGGAATGAAAGTCATGGCTAGAATCGGCTCTAGCCACTTTAGATGATCTAACAATGTCTTTTTCTTGATGCCACTCATGTGAGTGGGAAGCAGTGTTATCAATAATTTTGTAAGATTCAGTTACGGTTTTCTTCATAATGGAACCACCAGCTGCTATGTCGATGTCCTTGCGTGTAGTAATGTCGCATCCTTGATAGAATATTTGTACTATTTGATAAGTGTCTAAACCATGTTGAGGACATTCTCTAAATAACTTTCCAAATCTTGTCCACGCCTCATATAGAGTTTCATTTGGCTTCTGTGTGAACGTAACAATTTCACCTTGAAGTCTCACGGCTTTAGATGCCGAAAAGAATTGTTTAAGAAAATTTTCAACTAAGACATCCCATGTATCAATCGCCCCTTCAGGTAACGATTCTAACCAATCTTTTTGCTTCTCCCTTTAAAGTCCGGGGAAATAACATGAGATATATCTGTTCATCCTCAACTTCTCGGATTTTAAATAGAGTACAGATCCTATTAAAGGTTCGAAGATGTTCATTTGGATCTTCCTTCGGTGCACCACTAAATTGGCATTGATTAGTTACCATGTGTAGGATTTGTCCTTTGATTTCATAATCTGGCGCATTAATGTCTGGTTGAGTAATGGCATGACCTTGGCCAGTGCGTTTAGCCCTCATTCGGTCTTCCATACTTAGAGGTTCCAGATTTTCCATGTTTGAATTTGTTGAATCGGAATCACTAGAGGATTCTGACTTAATGGTTTCTTCCTCGACAATTTCTGGATGAGTAATTTGTGGTTAAGGAGGAATGATTAGTGGTTCAGGATCTCTGAATTGTCCCTGAATATTCTCCGGATTCTTAATTGTGAGGTCGGGTTCAAAAAATGGATTATCGGAAATTTGAATTGAAGTACTTGGTCGACTAGATGACGATTCTAAAGAAAAATCAATGGCGACAATGTTGGCTAGATGTCTTGATCGAGTTACAGGTGGTGAACTTATGAAAGGTGGTGAACGTTTTGCTCGGTGCATTCACTGAATATCCTATTAGTTATAAAAGATAAAAATTATATAAGCTATCAAATTAATAGACTTTTCTGATTTTGCCCACGTTTCAAATAGCCAATAGATGCAGCAGGTAGCCAGGACCCTTTAAATCGGAAGTCCACAACTCGCCACTAACAAATCCAACTATTACTACGAACCAGAAAATTTTGGATGTCTATTAATTTAACCACTTAAAATAATTTTCGTCGAAATTTAAAGAAAATAAAGAAAATTCTATCTCCTAAAAACTAGAGCGTCGAGAAATAAGAAAGAAAAAGTGTGCGTCGAAAAATAAGAAGTCGAAAAATAAGAAGTCGAAAAATAAGCGTCGAAAAACAAAGGTCGAAAAATAATAATAATGTAGCGCGTTGAAACTTAAGAGGTACTAAAATTTATAAAGAGCGTCGCAAAATTCTAAAGCACCTAAATCTTAGTTTTAAAGAAAAAGTACTTAAGGGATTTTACGGCAAAGCCTAAAAATCTAGAAATAAAAATAACTACGGCAAAAATACTAAACTTAAAACTAATTACGAACGATTGATAGTGCTCCAAATGAACATATATTTAGGCACAATATCCTTTCAATATGTAAAGCTTTTAGTTACTATTGTTCTATTTTTATGTAATATTCGTTTAAATAAATACGTGCGAAGACAAAAGAAAAAAACGACGATTTGAAGACGCAAATGACCAAAAAGCTCAAATGTACAAGATATAATTCAAGTGGTTCAATTTATTGATGAGAAACGTCCAAAAATGATAAGAGTACAAGCCGCAAAATGCAAAGTACAAGATATTAAATAGTACGCAAGGACGTTCGAAAATCCGGAACCGGGACATGAACCAACTATCAACGCGCGACGCAACGGAGCTAAAATTACAAATCAACTATGCACATGAATAAAATATAATATATATATAATTATATAAAATTATATATATTATATATATTAAATAAATATGTCGACAAGCTAGGAGCCAAAAAGTATGTGACCAGGAAATGAAGGCCATGCGATCGCATGGCCAGAAGGCACAAAACTCATGCGACCGCATGAGTTACTGTAGCAGGCCACATCCTATAAATTCACCAGTTTTCTGCTAGTTTTAATATATCTTTTTCTATTTTCTTTCTCTTATCTCTTAATTTATATTTATATTTATATTTTAATTATAATTTTAATTTAAATTAATAATAATAAGGTTATGGTAGCTAATGTTGTAAGTTTTTAAGTCAGAACTCTGTCCGGGTAACGCTACGCGATAAATAATCACTGTAAGCTATGTTTTTCCTTTTTAAATTAATGTCTCGTAACTAAGTTATTATTATGCTTATTTAAGCCAAAGTAATCGTGATGCTGGACTAAAAATTAAGATTGGGTTATTAGATTTTGTACCATAATTAAGGTTTGGACAAAAGACCGACACTTGTGGACATTGGACTATGACTATTAATAGATAGGGGGTATTGTCAAATTGAGCGACCACTCATTGGAACCTATCGAACCTATCTTCAAATTAGTTAATCTAATAATTATTAAAATGATTATGTATGTTCCATTTAGCGACGTTTATACGACATCTTTTACGATCATTTATTTAATTATTCGGGTTGGGTAATTGATTATTCATTCTGATCAAGTGGGTAAATTAATATTCATATCTCATTAAAACAGGGGTGGATTACATACAAGGATAATTGGTGTAATTGTTAACAAAATAATAAAACCTTAGATTACACGCAGTCGATAACCTGGTGTAATCATTAAACAAAGTATTAAAACCTTGTTACAGTTCGAATCCCTAATTAGTTGGAATATTTGACTTCGGGAATAAGGTTAATTTGACGAGCATTTTATAATTATGACCAATGGACTATTATGGACAAAAACCAAATAGGTATCAAATAATCCAGGACAAAGGACAATTAACCCGGGTGACAATTAATTAAAATCAAAACGTTAAACATCATGATTACGGAAGTTTAAATAAGCATAATATTTTTATTTCATATTTCATTGTACCTTTATTTACTGTCATTTTAATTACTGCAATTTACTTTATCGCAATTTAAATTCTGTCATTTATATTATCGTTATTTATCTTCGCTTTATTTAAAATCGACAAACCGGTCATTAAATGGTAAACCCCCCCTTTTATAATAATATTATTATATATAATTATATATATTTTATACAAATAAAGTTTTTAAAAATATAGCGTTAAACTCAGCTAGCTCCCTGTGGAACGAACCGGACTTACTAAAAACTAAACTACTTTCCGATTAGGTACACTGCCTATAAGTGATATAGCAAAGTTTAGGTATATCCACTCCATAAATAAATAAATAAAACTTGTGTAATTTCGCCGTATTTCATAATAAACAATAATAGTATTTCGTACACCTCCGCTATCATATCAAGTTTTTGGCGCCGCTTCCGGGGACTCGGCGAAACGCTATATTTTTATGCTATATTTTAGTAAAACTATATTTTTGTAAAAATATATTATTTCTTATTTCATAAAAATATTTTGTATTTATAATAAGTGTTAAAAATAATAAAAAGAAAAAAATATATATATAAAAATATAAATATTTTTAAGATTTCGTTTAAAATATATAAAATTAAAAAGTATTTTTATTTTATTTTTAGTTTTTTTTAAATATAAGTTTGTTTTTATTATTTTTGTAAAAATTAAACTCATAAAAAAAATAAAAATAAAAAGTAATCGGGCCACTACACTGTAGCAGCCCAACATCTGAACTGGATTCGAGGGTCATGTGACCGCATGGATATATAACATATAACTCATGCGGTCGCATGAGGTGAAAAGATAGCTCTGAATACCTTAGCCGTACGAATTAGGGTTAGGTTTTATTAATTATTATTATTAATTAATTATTAATTAGGGTTTTACTTATTTAATTAATTTTTAATTCTAGCTTTAATATTTAATTTCTAATATTTAGTTTAAATTAGTGTTATTAATTATAAATTGATACTTTTATAAAATAAATAATATAAAAATAATATTTTTATATAAATTGTATTTTTATAACTTTAAGTTTTATTTTTGTATTTTATATCGTTTAATTCGTAATTTATATATTTATCGTTCGTAACTAGTTTGTAGCTTAGTATTTTTCCGTAGTATTTCTAGATTTTAAGACTTTGCCTTAAAATCCCTTAAGTGCTTTTTCTTTAGATTAAGATTTAGGCGCTTTAGAATTTTGCGACGCCGTTTTAAGATTTTAGTACTTTTTAAGTTATTGCCGTTTTGGATATAGAATTCCTTTTAAGCTTTAATATCTTTAGGCGCAACTTTTTAGATTTAGTTTTTAGACTTTTAAGTTTCGACGTTTTTCTTTCTTATTTTTATTTTTCGACCTTTTATTTTTCGACGTTTTTCGACGCACTCTTTTTCTTTCTTATTTCTCGACGCTCTAGTTTTTAGGACATAGAATTTTCTATTTCTTCTCTAAAATTTCAAAACAAAAAATTATTTTAAGCGGTTAAATTGATAGACATCTAAAATTTTCTGGTTCGTAGTAATAGTTGGATTTGTTAGTGGAGAGTTGTGGGCTTCCGATTTAAAGGGCCCTGGCTACCTGCTGCATCTATTGGCTATTCGAAACGTGGGCAAAATCAGAAAAATCTATTAATTTGATAACTTATATAATTTTTATCTTTTATAACTAATAGAATATTCGGTGAATGCACCGAGCAAAATGTTCACCACCTTTCATACGTTCACCACCTGTAACTCGATCAAGACATCTATCCAATATTGTCGCCGTTGATTTTTCTTTAGAATCGTCATCTAGTCGACCAAGTACTCCAACTCAAATTTCTGATAATCCATATTTTGAACCCAACTTCAAAATTGAGAACCCGGAGGATATTCAAGGACAATTCAGAGATCCTGAACCACTAATCATTCCTCCGGAACCACAAATTACTCATCCAGAGATTGTCGAGGAAGAAACCATTAAATCAGAATCCTCCATTGATTCGTATTCAACAAATTCAATTATGGAAGTAACAGAACCTCTAAGTATGGAAGACCGAATGAGAGCCACACGCACGGGCCAAGGTCACGCCATTATTAAGCTAGACATTAATGCGCCAGATTATGAAATCAAAGGACAAATCCTACACATGGTAACTAATCAATGCCAATATAGTGGTATGCCAAAAGAAGATCCAAACTAACATCTTCGAACCTTTAATAGGATCTGTACTCTATTCAAAATCAGAGAAGTTGATGATGAACAGATCTATCTCATGTTATTTCCCTGGACTTTAAAGGGAGAAACCAAAGATTGGTTAGAATCGTTACCTGAAGGGGCGATTGATACATGGGATGTTTTAGTTGAAAATTTTCTTAAACTATTCTTTCCGGCATCCAAAGCCGTGAGACTTCAAGGAGAAATTGTTACATTCACGCATAAGCCAAATGAAACTCTATATGAGGCGTGAACAAGATTTGGAAAGTTGTTGAGAGGATGTCCTCAGCACGGTTTAGACACTTATCAAATAGTACAAATATTCTACCAAGGTATCGATATTACTACACGAAAAGACATTGACATAGCAGCTGGTGGTTCCATTATGAAGAAAACCGCAACCGAAGCTCACAAAATTATTGATAACACCACCTCCCACTCACATGAGTGGCACCAAGAAAATATGTCTTTCATTCATCTAAAGTGGCTAGAGCCTATTCTAGCCATGACTTTGATTCCATTTTCGCAAAAATAGATGCTTTCGAGAGACGAATGGAAAAGATGAATAAAGATATTCACGCAATACGAATCAGTTGTGAGCAATACGGTGGACCACACTTAACGAAAGATTGTCACATTGAGCAAACGATGGAACAACGAGAGAATGTTTCCTACATGAACCAAAGGCCGGGAAATAATTATCAAAATAATTATCAACCGCCAAGGCCAAACTTCAATCGAAATCAAAACATTCTTTACAATCCAAATGGACCTAACAATAACTCGTACAACCAACAAGGTCCGAATAACCAACCAACTCAAAACAACACTTTCAATCAACAAAGACCTGGCTTATATAAACCACCACAACAAATCGAAGAGAAAAAGCCAAATCTAGAAGAAATGATGGCAAAGCTAATGGAATCTCAAAAACAATTTATTACATCTCAAACCCAAACAAATGAGAGGTTTGATCAATCATTAAGAACTCAACAAGCTTCCATTTTGAATCTAGAAAAACACGTAGGTACTCTTGCTAGCATGATGAGTGAGAGGGAACAAGGAAAACTACCGAGTGATACTGAAGTAAATCCTCGGAATGAGAATGTTAATATGGTATCAACGAATTCTGAAAAACCAGCTTCAGAAGATGGGAAGGTTTTAGATGTGAGTAGCAATGAAGAAGTTACAACACCACCACCACCCGAGTATGTAAAGCCAGTGGTGGCACCATACAGACCACCCATCCCGTTTCCAAGAAAAGGAGTTGAGTATGAGCAAGTGATAGGTAATAAAGTTTATGATACCTCTGGAAAGAAGAAGAAGAAGAATAAGAAAATGCAAGAAGCAAAAACCGTACAAGTAAACCCGATAAAGACAGTTCCACCAAAACCTCCACCTAGGGTGGGTGATCCGGGTGAATTTATTGTTCCTTGTCTACTTAGTGATTGTGTCATGTATGATGCACTAGCAGATTTAGGTGCGAGTGTGAGTGTTATGCCTCTTTCATTATATAAGAGATTAGGAGTATGTGAGTTAAGTCCAACAGAGATGAGTGTCCGACTCTTTGATCAAACCATTAGGCACCCAGTTGGAATTGCTGACAACCTACCCGTTCAAGTAGGTAATTTAACCTTTCTAGTCGAATTTATTGTCATTGACATAGAAGAGGACCCAAACATTCGTCTAATTTTAGGTCGACCATTCTTAGCGTCCACCAAAGCGTTATTTAATGTAAGAGAAGGTAGAATGACACTTAGTAATGATGAAAAATCGATCACCTTTGTGAGTCGAAAGTCTAAATCTCCACCAACCAAAACTGTTGAACCAACAAAAACGATTGGTAAGAACCATATTGTTTTACCAACTCCAACGGTAGTGCTTAACAATAACAAAATGCCTAAGTGTGGGGAAGATGAAGTAACACCTAATGATGACCTGATAACAAAGAACCCCGTTGTTGATACAAAATTAAATGACTCCGTTATTAACAGTTCAATGAAGAAACTTATTGAATGGATTCGCGATGCTAGAACCAAGGGGAACTTTAAGTTATGTAATCGGTTAGTATATAATCTATCGCTTAAAGAAAAGGCAAAACTAGTTGAATTTGTGGATATTACACAAGAATCTGACCAATGGCTTAAAGCAAAAGTCACAGATATGCAAGTTGATTATGGTCCAAAAGAAATTGACGATGAAGTTAATCACAATTTCGACACCACAGCTACCTAAGTGTGGGGAGATTCAAATGTTCTAAAAGGAAAACGCTGTCTAGAGTTAGTTGTTCTGTTCTCGTGTAGTTCCGAGAATGGAATCCGATTGGTCTTTTCCACTAGCAGACACTAAAGAACTAGTTTTCTCCCCCCATTCTGAAATTTTTTTTTTTTTGTAGGTTTTGTATGAAATTAATACGCTTTTTAAATTTAAGTTTTGTGTGAATTTAAAAAAAAATTACTTTATTTCATTAAGTTTAAAAAATGATTTCTAAAATTCATCGTAAGTTGAAGACTAGGTCATGAAAACGAAATTGCTTTACCCGAGGGCGAGGCAACAAATTTTGTTATCATTATTTTTAATATTATTGATCTAAAGTATACCAAAAAAAAATAAAAAACCCAAAAATCTTTGCTTTTAAAACAATCACTTTAAAAACGACAAATTTTAAATTTTGTCGAGGGACGGAATAGGTAAACATACCGAAACTACCTAAAGTAAAAGGAAATAAAATTTTAAAAAAATTATTCATTTAAATTGTTTTAATAAATAAAGGTTTTATAAAAAAAAAAAAAATATATATATATATATATATATATATATATATATATATATATATATATATATATATATATTATTTATTTATTTATTTATTTATTTATAGTTTATCTTATATACAAAACAGGGTAAAACATTGCACTTTCAAAGACTGACATTAAGTTCAGGAAAAGCTACTAATTTTGACGACAAGACGCAAAATATCAAATGTGATATAAAATAATATGTTGCAAACTCGGTACTTTTAATCACTTTTCTACACTAATCACCCTCATGAATTTATAATTATAGTCTGATTTTATGCAAATGAGGGCATTGCATGATCTCAAGTGTGGGGAAGGGTTATAAATTCTCTCGGGTTTACACTTAGTTTATTTGCCAAATTTTGTGAAAATTTGAAAAAATTTCAATAAAATGAATTCAAAATCATGCTTATACATATTTATGAACAATAAAACTAGGTGTTAATACCGAAATTATTGTTACCTCGGAGAGAACATAAATGGAGAAACAACCCAAAACGTTAGAATTCATTTAAAATGGAATAGAAGAGAATAAAAAGGCAAAGAAAAGAATAAATAAAAGCTAAGTGTGGGAAGAATTTACCAATTTCTTTAAAACACATATCACATATTTGGTACAGATTATTGTAGGTACTTTTGCTTTGGACTAAACTAATCAGTTTTACCCGATTTACTGTAATATATTTGAAAGAAAAGATGGATCTGCACGATGAATCAATTCCATCATTAAAAGGAAGTAAAGTCTTCCGAAAAAGACACGCGCTTCTTGATTTAGGTCAGGAAGTTGTCATCCAGACCAGTTGTAGAGTCTACGAAAAACTTTGAAAAGTTTTCTCAAAAATTAGCTGGAAATCCACGGACCTCAGCATCAAACAGGGTCGCCAAGTGGTCAGACTTATCCTAACCATGAGAGGATCTGTCTCGTAAAATGGGGAGGGTGCCGTGCAAATTAGCTTGATAAGACTAATGAATCAGACCCCCAGAAAGGATAATCTCCTTGAAGATTAAAAATCAGCTTTTAAGCCTGATATTACTCAATCCTTGAGATTGACTTTAAAGATTGAGAATTACAAACTCATGGAATTCGATGATATCTAAACTCGAGCTTGAACGAGAAAATATTTTGATCAAATTAAAACCGATTTGTTTTCTGAAAACCCATTTTCAATGCGTTCATTACCATTGAACGTAAAATCCTAGGAATTCACCTGGAATTCATTAGGTCACCTGAACCAAATCGGGTGTCAACCGTAAGAACAGTGGTTGCATAGGATGGTCGAAGACAGGACCTTGTGCCAGACCGAAAAACTATAGGGTGATCTTTACTATTGCTCCTACAAAGGATAGTAATTGCATCCGACATGATATAGACCATAATCAAAAGCATGTCACGGGACATTGCCTTAACAGTTGCTTGTTCAACGCTTTCCTTTACAACCGGACGGTAGTTTACCGAAAGGTAATATACGGAGCAAGTATACTGGACGTGTGCTTTCCTAATACAAGGTTAGGAAGTGAGTGACACAAAACCGCAAGTTTTGAGCTAAAATTTTAAATCTGAAACCCACGCAACCCACAAAAATATTTTGCAAACACCGGTGAAGGGTTATTTCGGAAAACTTATCTAGGTTAAAACTAGATTGAATTTTAAAAAAAAATCAAATGTTTTCATAAAGATCCAATTTCCTTAAAGGATCTAAATTTTTATAGTCATGTGGGAATGTAAACCACATCGTTACTATCATTGTTTATACCGCAGTATCAAAATCATTAATGTATAAAGTGTGAGAATAAAAAAAGTGATTCGAGTGAAGTGTGATTTAATTTCAAGTTTTGTTTTGCTTGAGGACAAGCAACGTTCAAGTGTGGGGATATTTGATAGTGCTCCAAATGAACATATATTTAGGCACAATATCCTTCCAATATGTAAAGCTTTTAGTTACTATTGTTCTATTTTTATGTAATATTCGTTTAAATAAATAAGTGCGAAGACAAAAGAAGAAAATGACGATTTGAAGACGCAAATGACCAAAAAGCTCAAATGTACAAGATATAATTCAAGTGGTTTAATTTATTGATGAGAAACGTCCAAAAATGATAAGAGTACAAGCCGCAAAATGCAAAGTACAAGATATTAAATAGTACGCAAGGACGTTCGAAAATCCGGAACCGGGACATGAACCAACTATCAACGCGCGACGCAACGGAGCTAAAATTACAAATCAACTATGCACATGAATATAATATATATATATATATATATATATATATATATATATATATATATATATATATATATATATATATATATTAAATAAATATGTCGACAAGCTAGGAGCCAAAAAGTATGTGACCAGGAAATGACGGCCATGCCATCGCATGGCCAGAAGGCACAAAACTCATGCGACCGCATGAGTTACTGTAGCATGCCACATCCTATAAATTCACCAGTTTTCTGCGAGTTTTAATATATCTTTTTCTATTTTCTTTCTCTTATCTCTCAATTTATATTTATATTTATATTTTAATTATAATTTTAATTTAAATTAATAATAATAAGGTTATGGTAGCTAATGTTGTAAGTTTTTAAGTCAGAACTCTGTCCGGGTAACGCTACGCGATAAATAATCACTGTAAGCTATGTTCTTCCTTTTTAAATTAATGTCTCATAACTAAGTTATTATTATGCTTATTTAAGCCAAAGTAATCATGATGTTGGACTAAAAATTAAGATTGGGTTATTAGATTTTGTACCATAATTAAGGTTTGGACAAAAGACCGACACTTGTGGACATTGGACTATGACTATTAATAGATAGGGGGTATTGTCAAATTGAGCGACCACTCATTGGAACCTATCGAACCTATCTTCAAATTAGTTAATCTAATAATTATTAAAATGATTATATATGTTCCATTTAGTGACGTTTATACGACATCTTTTACGATCATTTATTTAATTATTCGGGTTGGGTAATTGATTATTCATTCTGATCAAGTGGGTAAATTAATATTCATATATTCATATCTCATTAAAACAGGGGTGGATTACATACAAGAATAATTAGTGTAATTGTTAACAAAGTAATAAAACCTTGGATTACACGCAGTCGATAACCTGGTGTAATCATTAAACAAAGTATTAAAACCTTGTTACAGTTTGAATCCCTAATTAGTTGGAATATTTGACTTCGGGAATAAGGTTAATTTGACGAGCATTTTATAATTATGACCAATGGACTATTACGGACAAAAACCAAATAGGTATCAAATAATCCAGGACAAAGGACAATTAACCCGGGTAACAATTAATTAAAATCAAAACGTCAAACATCATGATTACGGAAGTTTAAATAAGCATAATATTTTTATTTCATATTTCATTGTACCTTTATTTACTGTCATTTTAATTACTGCAATTTACTTTATCACAATTTAAATTCTGTCATTTATATTATCGTTATTAATCTTCGCTTTATTTAAAATCGACAAACCGGTCATTAAACGGTAAACCCCCCCCCCTTTATAATAATATTACTATATATAATTATATATATTTTATACAAATATAGTTTTTATAAATATAGCGTTAAACTCAGCTAGCTCCCTGTGGAACGAACTGAACTTACTAAAAACTAAACTACTTTACGATTAGGTACACTGCCTATAAGTGTTGTAGCAAGGTTTAGGTATATTCCCTCCATAAATAAATAAATAAATAAAACTTGTGTAATTTCGCCGTATTTCATAATAAACAATAATAGTATTTCGTACACCTCCGCTATCACATCAACGATAAATATATAAATTACGAATTAACGATTAAAAAGATACAAAATATAGAAATAAAACTTAAAGTTATAAAAATACAATTTTTTTAAAAAAAATATATTATTTTTATATTATGATTTTATAAAAGTATTAATTTATATAATTAATAATAATAAAAACACTTAATATTACAAATAAAATTAAAACTAAACTAAATATATTAATTAACTAAAACCCTAATTAGGTTAAATATTAATAATAATAAAATTATTAACCCTAATTTCGTAATTAATGCATGTACCAGGTTTGACCTGTCAGACTGCTCCGCGAGTGCGGATTTTTTCTACCTAATAACTCCGCGAGTGCGGAGGATGCAGATTCAAACGAGCTGCAGGTTCAAATTCGTGCAATTTCAACGTGTAATTATTATTATTTTTTTTTTACTTTTTTACTTTTAATTTTTTTTTTCTATTTTTATTTTAAATAAAACTTATATTAAAAATTACTTATTAGTTTTTTTTATAACTTTTCACAATAAATAAAAATATAAACTTTTTAATAAACTTAAAAATATAGATATAGATTTTCTTTTTTTTTATGTTTTTATATTTTTGTTTTTAATATTTAAAACTTATATTTTTACAAAAATAGATTAAAACTTAATAAAAATCTCTTCTTTTTTTATGGCGTTTCGCTTCGGTGTTTTAGTGATCCCCGACAGCGGCGCCAAAAATACTTGATGTTATGCGAGGTAGTATACGAAATAGTTATATTTTTATTGCGAAATACTATTAAATATGCTACAATTTTACACAAGTTATTTATTTATTTATAGAATGGGATATACCTAAACCTTGCTACAACACTTATAGGAAGTGTACCTAATCGTAAAGTAGTATAGTTTTTAGTAAGTCCGGTTCGTTCCACAGGGATATAACTAAATTTAACGCTATATTTATTTTAAACTATATTTTTATCAATATATATATATATATATATATATATATATATATATATATATATATATATATATATATAAGTAATATTATTATTATTATAAAAGGGGGGGTTTTTACCGTTTAATGACCAGTTTGTCGATTTTATGTCTTAAGTCGCAATTAAAACCTAATGTAAAATATTAAATATACAAATGACTTAATTTAAAACGTAAAGTAAATGACGATAAATAAAAGTGCAATAAATAAAACTACGATAATTAAAAGTGCAATAAATAACATGACAGTAAATAAAAATGCGATGAGATATAAAATAAAGGAATTATGCTTATTTAAACTTCTGTAATCATGATGTTCGACGTGTTGATTTTAATTTATTACCATGGGTTAATTGTCCTTTGTCCTGGAATATTCGATATGTCCATACGGTTTTGTCCATAATAGTTCATCGGTCATAATTAGAAAGTGCGAGGATCTTCGTCAAATTAACCTTATATCCGAAGTCAAATATTCCAACTAATTGGGAATTCGAACTGTAACCAGGTCTTAATACTTTGTTTAATGAATACACCAGGTTATCGACTGCATGTAATTCAAGGATTTAATACTTTGTTAACAATTACACCAATTATCTTTGAATGTAATCCACCCCTATTTTAATGAGCCCATTAACTATTAATCCATCCCCGTGTCCGGTCAAATGAACAATAATTAGTATTTATAAATATCCCGCCCACCGTACCCGATTAAGCGTATGTGGTTATATATAGATATGTTAAATTGTAACCTTTATATTAAATAAACGAGGTATCGTTTAATTAATATAAAGCCCATTAATAGCCCATAGTCTAATTTCCACAAGTGTCGATCTTTTGTCCAAACCCCAATTATGGTACAAAGCCCAATAACCCCGTCTTTAATATTTAGCCCAACATCACGATTACTTCGAATTAAATAAGTATAATAATAACTTAGCTACAAGACATTAATTTAAAAAGGTTGAACATAACTTACAATGAGTATTAATAGCGTAGCGTTACACGGACAGAGTTTCGACTTACAAACTTAAAACATTCGCCACTATAACCTTATTATTATTAAACTTAAATTAAAATTATATATATATATATATATATATATATATATATATATATATATATATATATATATATATATATATATATATATTTTACGTAGATAGAAAGAAAGAAAAAGGATATGAAATCGATCAGAATGGGTGGCCTTTTATAGGCCCACTTTGAACTGTTGAACTCCGCGAGTGCGGTACTTCTCTTCCTCACAGCTCCGCAGTCGTGGAGCTTTAGATTCCAGCTCATCTCTTGATTAAAAACGTGGGCTGCTTAAAAATATAATATATAATAATATATATAATTAATTATATATTATATTATATTCTTGTGAATAGTTGACTTGTAATTTTTGGTCCGTTGCGTCGTGCACTGAAAGTTGGTTCATGTCTCGGTTCCGGATTTTCGAACGCCATTTCGTACGATTTAATATCTTGTACTTTGCGTTTCACGGCTTGTACTCTTGTAATATTTAGACGTTTCTCATCAATAATTTGAACCACTTGGATTGTACTTTGTACTTTTTAGCTTTTTGGTTATTTGCGTCTTCAATTTGTCGAAACTGTCTTTTGTCTTCACCTTTTATTATTTAAACGAATATCACTTGTAAATATAACAACTGCAACTAAAAGCTTGTCTTTCTTGAAGGATAATGCTATGAAATATATGTTCGTTTTTAGCATTATTAAGTTTCATAAATTTTAGTTCTTTATGAAACCATAGCAACTTGATTCACTCAAAATGGATTTGAAACGAAGAAATGATGGGTAAAACAAAATTGGATAAATTTGCTAGTTTTAGCTACGAAAATTTAATAACAAATCTATACTTACCATAACTTAACTAACTTATATTGTATTATACATGTAATCTAACATATATTATGTAATCTTGATAGACCATAGACACGTATACAATGTTTTGAAATATCATATCGACGCCATCTATATATATTATTTGGAATAACCGTAAGTCACTCTATACGTGGTAATGCTTGAGTTAGCATATAGAGGGTCGAGGTTGAATCTAAAATAATATATATACTTTGAGTTGTGATCGAGTCTGAGACATGTATACAATGGGTCGTGAATTGATTCGAGAAAATATATTTATTTATGTACTACTAAATGTGGACTACTAATTGTGGACTACTAACGTTGGACTGCTAACTTAACAACTTAAAACGTTAAAACGTAATAAAAAATGTTGTGAATATATTTCGATCATACTTTGATATATATGTATATATTTTTTATAGGTTCGTGAATCAACCCATGGCCAAGTCTTATTTTCCGACGAAGTGAAAGTGAGTTATAGTCCCACTTTTAAAAATCTAATATTTTTGGGATGAGAATACATGCAGTTTTATAAATGTTTTACAAAATAGACACAAGTATGCGAAACTACATTCTATGGTTGATGCGAATCCTAAAGATAGATCTATTGGGCCTAACAAACCCCATCCGAGTTACGGATGCTTTAGTACTTCGATTTTATCATGTCCGATGAGAGTCCCGGAACGATGGGGATATTTTAGATGCATTTTGTTAATGTCGGTTACCAGGTGTTCACCATATGAATGATTTTTATCTCTATGAAGTTTTTGCAAAATGCCTGATATGAGATGGATGTTTATGAAAAATGAAATCTTTTGATCTATTATTACGATTTGATAAATATATAGGCTAAACCTATAACTCACCAACATTTTTGTTGACGTTTAAAGCATGTTTATTCTCATGTGATTATTAAGAGCTTCCGCTGTTGTATGCTAATTTAAGGACAAGAATTGGAGTCAACATGCTTGTAATATATTGTTTAAAAACTGCATTCGGAGATTTAAATAGATGTGTAATATTATTGTAAACCATTATGTAATGGTGGTGCGTAAAAGTTGAATTTTATATTATCATTACTTGATAATCTACGTTATGTCTATTAAGCCTTATTTGATAAAATAAAGGTTATGGTTTGTTTTAAAAACGAATGCAGTCTTTGAAAAACGTCTCATATAGAGGTCAAAACCTCGCAACGGAATCAATTATTATGAAAGGTTTATAATCATTATGAACGGGACATTTCATATACGAACCCCGTTATCATAGTGTTAGAACCTACACTATACCCGAAAATATATTTCATCCGCTAACAGTAGCGAACTGTCCGAATGAGGGCGCGCCAAGCCCGTATAGATCCACACAACATAAGTTCACGTTTACACCCTACAAGTGTAACTAATGATAATTGAATTGAGGCTTTTTGTTCTAACTCGCATGTGGAATGTTTGTTTTCGTACTTGTGTTCAAAACATAAAAGTATAATACCAATATATTTCTCATCCCATGATTTAAAGAGTAAAATTTGTTGAAAAGATGGGACTATGATCTCACCGTAGTTGCACGCCAAAGTACTTGTAATTAAACGTTGTGCAAATGAAAGTTGCTTAGCCTTGACCTAACAAATAAGTTGTATCAATTACCGGTTACGACACAAGGTCGGGCGAAATGTGTTCAATTAGTCCTATGGCTCGTTACGACTCGATTATATAGCATGTGAATCAAGTTGTCAAGTTTCATGCAAGAATCAAGTATAAAAGAAGGTTAGGACGATTAAACAAAGTATTGGTTGAGTTTGAATAAAAGTCAACTTTGGTCAAAGTAAAAGTCAACGAAAAAGTCAACACGTATGGGTCGGGTCCCGGACAATTTTCCTGAGTTATATAATCATATATGAGTATGTTAGAACAAGTTACATGTTAATTGGAGGTGCGTAGCATAGTTAGAATTAAACGTGAAAACGCAAAGTTGAACAGCCCACATACCAGGCATATGCCGCGCCGCGCTAAGGATTGGTAGCGCCGCGGCAAAGCACCTGGGCTGATTCCTGGCTGTTTCTAGTGTTCAAGTCTCAAACCAAAGTTCACCAATTCACAAATAATGAACTGCAAACATTCAAAACACGTATCTTATATCGTTGGAAAGGTAATTTAATGAGGAATACAACTAAACACATTTCATCAATCAAATTCATCATTTACAATAACTAAATCCTCGTCGAATGATCGTTGAATGTTCATTATTCAATGTTTCAAGTTCAAAAATGCAATTGATGATTCGGGCATCCAATTTACACATACGATATGTCGTTTTGAAGGTAATTAAACATACATTGCAACTAAACATCTACTAACAATATGTCATAGCATTCAATGCATCAAAAGTTCGTATTTAAGTCTATCAAACCCTAACAAAAAATCACAAAATCATTAATCATGTTAATGAAGTTTTTCCAAGTCAACCTACATACCAAAATGTAGCTAATGATTCTAGTAACACATTTAATACATGAACTTTAACATAACAACAACATTTAATCAACCAAAACTCAAGATTAAAGACACTCATTTTCAAGTTCATGCTAGTTACACCAAAATAATAAGATCTAGCAAACGAATCACATATTCATGTTAGACTTGAGCCATAGACACTAACTAACACACTTTTAAGTTTAAAGGTCTAATTTATAAAAATTAGATATTTTGAAAAGGTTACCCCAAGCTATGAAATTGGTACCAAATTGAAGAGGATGATGCAAGGATCACAAATATGTAGTTTGTTTTCATGTAAGCCTCCTAAATTCGATTTAGATGATGATTCTTTTTTGTGTGTGTTTGAGAGCAAAAATGGAAGTAAGAAAAAGAGAGAAGAGGTGGGTAAATGGAATGAGTAGTGGTGGTGGGGTTTGACTAGTTGACCTAGTCAACTAGTTTGGCCCGTTGGCAACTTTAGTCCCTCGATTTTAAAAGTGGGTGCGTGAATTAATCAAACAAATTATTTTAAATACGCAAGAGTAAACGGAAGGTGTTAAAATCAAATAACGGAAATTCTTAAAATGTTAATCAACGGAAGTTACAAATTTAGCTAACGAAAGATATTATCTAAAAAAAAGACGGGCGTTAAAATAATTTAACGGAAAAAGCGGGTTATTACATTACCTACACCTTAAAAGAAATTTCATCCCGAAATTTAGTTGGAAGTAGTAGTCGTTGATTCTTCCTCGAGACCTTGCGTTGCCAATCCTACAAATAAGTGAGGGTACTTCCTTTTTCATTAGATCTTGTCTTTCCCACGTAAACTCGAGTCTTCTTTCAGCATCCCAACGAACTTTGAAAATCGCGATTTTACGTTGTTTTAAAGTTTGGTTTCACGATTCATAATTTCAAACGGTTTTCCCATGAAGTGGATTTTGTCATCGATAGTAAGCTTTTCGAAAGAAATAACAAGTTCTTGTTCGGCAAGACACTCCTTTAAGTGTAATACATTGAATGTAGGATGAACGTAATTCGATTGAGTTGGGAGTTCGAAACGGTAAGCAACGGGTCCAATACGCTCCAAGCTTTCAAAAGGATCAAAATATCGCGGATTTAGCTTTCTACATTTCCCAAAACGGATTACACATTTTCAAGGTGCGACTTTTAACATTGCGCGGTCTCCCACTTGGAATTCGAGAGGTTTACGTCTAACATCGGCATAGCACTTTTGGCAACTACGGGCCATCTTGAGCCTTTCTTGAATTGAACAATTTCTCGGTTGTTTCATGAATGAGTTCAGGTCTGGTGATTTGCTTGTCACCTACTTCGGCCCAACAATTAAGAGAACGACATTTACGGCCATATAAAGCTTCGAAAAGGTACGACGTTAATACTCGAATGATAACTATCATTGTAAAAGGAATCGGCTAAAGGCAACGATACAAGTTCGTAATACATCTTCCAAGGTTTGAATCGTACGTTTACTTGGTCCGTCGATTTGTAGATGATGCGCGGTACTCATGTATAAACGTGTTTCCAAGGCTTTTTGTAGGTCTAGAAGTGAAACGAGCATCTCGATCCGAAATAAATGACAATGGCACACTGTGTCGAGATAGAATTCCTATAATGTATAGTTGTACAAGTCTTTCCCATCTTGTCGGTTTCTGAAAGACGTTTGTTAGAACAAGTTTCTTATCAGTTTTTGAAAATGTTGGTTAGGACTATTCACCCTCGTGGCGAATACTAGTATAACGTGAAGAGTCTCTCTCTCCATTGGAAATTTAGATAAAAGATTTCCTTACACGGCAGTACGAGTGTAATGTGAGAGAATTTTCCGCCTCGATGTGAGCATATCAAGAATTTTGTAGTTCGTCGATAAAACTGTGCGAAGACGAGATAGTGTACACGTGTAACATATGTTTTGAAGTTGAAAGAATCTGTCGTTTATTCAGAAGCATAAATATGATTTGGCAATATCAAGATGTGTCCCTGGTATGGTTGTTATCAATATTCTCAAAGTTTTTGGATGTTCAATAAAGAAAAATTAAGTCATGTACATGTACATTAGAACTTTGGTATGACTTACCATAATATAACCACATTGATCGAGTGTCGTTATATTACGCTAACTCATATCTTCATTCCCACATCACTCCATAGAATCAAGTTCGTGTAATCTTGAAGATTTAAAATGAACAAAGTGTAACGGCATCTCTAACGTGACTCGTATTTAATCGAAAGAATTTGTGCAACTCTGAAGATGCATTTCCCAAGGAAAGTGTATAACTGGTTGTTCACGTCAATGTGGTTCAAGTCAAACAATAATGTCTTTAGGTACGAAAAGAGTAACGAATTATGATAATGAGTAGTACGCAACTGTAGTGATAAGTAGTGATGATGATACTCACGTAGAGTAGTGGTGGTAATAACAAGAAGTGGTAGATAGTGAAGAACATGGGTGTAACATCGGTAGTGGCTAGTGATTTCCATAGTGGTGGAAACTTTATAGTACTTGTGGATAGTAAGCTTGGATGGTGGTGAATAACAATCTGGGAGACAAATTTCCCGAACTAGTATAACTAATGAAGTCGTCGTCATCCTTACGTGTATGAATCTTGAATTTACGTGTGTTGTGACGACCCGGAAATTTTCGACAAAATTTAAACTTAAACTTTATATGATTTCGATACGATAAGCAAAGTCTGTAATATTGAAATCTCAAAAACTTTGAATTGTGTCCTTATATTCATTTACCCTTTGACTACTCTTGGCGATTCACGAATAATTGTGTGTAAATAAATATGTAAATATATATGTATAAATAAATTCTATACATAAGTAGTATTATATATATATTGTAAATTATAAATATTAAAGAGTCAATAAGTTATATAATAGATGGTAATATATATGTAATATTAATATTAGTACCATTAATTCACTATTATTATCAATATTTGTATCATTAATATTATTATATAATGTATATATGAAATTTGATATGTACAAGTATTATTATTAATATTGGTATTATTATCATTATTAATTCTATTATTATTATTATTATTATTATTATTATCTGTTTCATTAATATTAGATATTAAAATTGTATAATTAATGTTATTATGATTAATATTATTTATATACTTATTATTAGTATTAATGTAATTAATAATTAATGTATACATTTATTTATATAAATTATAATTAGATACACATGTAAACATATACAAAATACAGTATATATATATATATTCAAAGATATATACAGATATATAACTATATTGAAGCCGTATATACATATTAAATACAGTCCAATATGTATTCTGTTAGCCATCACCATCGTTGTAAATTATTTTCTTTTTCTTCTGTTCTTAATTGGTACTTCCTGTCTGTAATTTGTTATCCATCAAATCTTCTTTGCAAAAGGTCAATTGAGTAAACACAAATTTTGTTAGCTTTCACGATCGAGCTGTACATTTTCGTTCCTGTCTGAGTAAGTGAAAAGTAAAAATCAAATTGTCTATACCAAACAAGAATCAATCATATCATAAGTACTATCTCAATTATATAATTTATACATATAAACTTACATATACAAAGCCATAGAGGAAGAGAGTTATAGATTTTCACTCAACATCACAAACACTTGTCTTCACCTTCTTTCTTCTTTTTTTCTTTGTCATCAAACGAACCATCTCCTTGGTGTTTTCCCTCGTTACTACCACCACATTTAAATCAATCATCACCAACACCAGTTGTATTCTTGTTCTTCGAAAACCAAACACCACATCATCACCGGTTAACACCATTAAGCAACCCCTTCGCCACCTTTATTATTATATATTTTTTTCCTTCCTTTCTCTTTCTGTTCCACGACTAAACAATCACTTCAAACCCTTATTCTGTTTCGTTTTCCATCACCCAACAACCTATTTCATTTAAAAATGCCAAATGCAATTGTGAAGACCGTGTATGCCTGCCTGCGTGAATTTGCAGCCTTCGCTGCAGTTACTACTGTAGTTCCACACTTAGTTTCATACAAAATAAAAAGATGATATGAATGAGTGAGGTTGATGGGTCACAGTTAAGCTTGTCAAGTTAAATGAATTGAAGATTTAATAAAACTCATTATAAAATGATCTAAGATAAGAGTTGGTGGATGTGGGACACGATCCAACATATGATCGATCATGATGAAGACACACACTTGCATTTTAAAACTCACGCATAAAGTAATTGATTTGGGCTGTCTCAAACGTGTTATGGGACCCACGCTTACATAATAACCGAAATTTTAGTCCGAAAAGAGTAAGAAAATGCTAAAGTAGATGTGGTCTTGTGGTATGATTCTATTTGTATAACTGACAAATTACATACCTTTAATGATCAAATTATTATGGTGGATGATGATGATACAATTACGGAGGACCCCTCCCTTTTTGTTATGTCGCTGCTATACCATGATTATGTCA
This sequence comes from Rutidosis leptorrhynchoides, assembly GCF_046630445.1. Classification (NCBI taxonomy): domain Eukaryota; kingdom Viridiplantae; phylum Streptophyta; class Magnoliopsida; order Asterales; family Asteraceae; genus Rutidosis; species Rutidosis leptorrhynchoides. Next base: position 39,616,352 of record NC_092335.1, on the reverse strand, counting down.
TCTTTATTATAAAACGAACTCCACTCAGGAGCTATTAATATATTACGGAGTATTATCTTGAATCACACCTAGATGGATTAAACTTTTAAATCGGATTGGGCCGTGATATCTATAGTTGCTGGGCCATGTATTCATATAGTTAGACTGTTAGGCTTCGGTTTTTATTTTGGGCCGTAAGCCAAACCCTTTTTTGGCTAGAACCAGGTTAATGATGTAGAGGTGACGAGATAAGGATGATGATGAGATCGTGATGATCATAATGATGATGAAGATGATCGAGGAATTGGAGGTAAAGATGATGATGAGATCGTGATGATAATGGCGATGATAATGTAGATATATGTGGTTTTTATGAAGAAGATGAAAGCAGAAAAACTGTTATATATAAATAGCGCGCAGATTATTTTAGAAAAACGAAGTGGCGCACATGGTTAGGAGGATTGTTGTTAACCGAGGTGTCTCGTGTTCGATTCTAGCCAGCAGCATATTTTTTTTTATTTAAACCACAACAACTTGGGCTAATTAATTTAGTTTTGGGCTTAATGGATTGTAACTTGGGCTTTATTAAGTAATGGACTACCAACCCCATTTAAGGTATTATTATTATTATTATTATTATTATTATTATTATTATTATTATTATTATTATTATTATTATTATTATTATTATTATTATTATTATTATTGTTATTGTTATTATTGTTATTATCATTGATATTTGTATTATAATTATAAGTATTATTAATTATATTATCATTATTATTATTAACATGATTATCATAATTAGAATTGTTATTATCATTACCACTATATTATTGTTATAAATTTTTACTACTAGTATTATTATTGTTGTTACAATAAATTATTATTTAAAAGAATCATTAATAGAAAAACTATCATTTTATTAAAAACATCCTTTTTATTAAAATTATCATAAGAACTATTATTATTATTATAAAAGGAAACAACTTCTTATTTATTATTATCAATATTATTTTATCATATAACTATTACTTATATAAAACCATATTTAATACATATAACAATTTAAAATCACTAATAATATATAAATTTATTTGATTACCATTACATGTGTTAATATATATATATATATATATATATATATATACATATATACATATATATATATATACATATATATATATATATATACATATATATATATACATATATATATATACATATATATATATATACATATATATATACATATATATATATATATATATATATATATATATATATATATATATATATATATATATATATATATATATATATATAAATGATATAGGTTCGTGAATCCGAGGCCAACCCTACACTTGTTCAATATTGTCATATGTATTTTTACTACAAAATACACTATGGTGAGTTTCATTACTCCCTTTTTAAATGCTTTTGCAATATATATTTTTGAGACTGAGAATACATGCGCTTTTATAAATGTTTTACGAAATAGACACAAGTAATCGAAACTACATTATATGGTTGAATGATCGAAGCCGAATATGCCCTTTTTTACTTGGTAACTTAAGAATTAGTAAACCAGCCTACTAATTAACGCGAATCCTAAAGATAGATCTTTTGGGCCTAACGAACCCCATCCGTTGTAGCGGATGCTTTAGTACTTCGATGTTGTTTTATATCATGTCCGAAGGATTTCCCGAAATGATAGGGGATATTCTTATATGCATCTTGTTAATGTCGGTTACCATGTGTTCAATCCATATGAATGATATTTTTTTTGTCTCTATGCATGGGACGTATATTTATGAGAACTGAAAATAAAAATCTTGTGGTCTATTAAGATGATGAAAATGATTATTTATGTTAAACTAATGAACTCACCAACCTTTTGGTTGACACTTTAAAGCATGTTTATTCTCAGGTATGAAAGAAATCTTCCGCTGTGCATTTGCTCATTTTAAAGATATTACTTGGAGTCATTCATGACATATTTCAAAAGACGTTGCATTCGAGTCGTTGAGTTCATCAAGATTATTATTAAGTCAATTATAGTTGGATATATTATGAAATGGTATGCATGTTGTCAACTTTCGATGTAATGAAAGTTTGGCTTTTAAAAACGAATGCAATGTTTGTAAAATGTATCATATAGAGGTCAAGTACCTCGCGATGTAACCAAATATAATGTATTCGTCCAGATGGATTAGGATGGGTCATTTCAGTTAGTATCAGAGCGGTGGTCTTAGTGAACCAGGTCTTGCATTAGTGTGTCTAACTGATAGTTGTTTAGATGCATTAGTGGGTCTGGACTTCGACCGTGTCTGCATGTTAAAAGTTTTGCTTATCATTTTGTGTCGAAAATTATTTGCTTATCATCCTTAAAGTCTAGACACATCTTACTGCCTCTATTGCATAGACAGTGTATAGATAAATTCATATCTTAGCGTATCTGTTATTGTTACCTTTGCCTGACAGCTTCCGTAGATTCTTCCGTAACTTATGGGATTTTAGTATTATATGCATATGTAAATTATGTATTGCAGGGTACTAATCTACATTCTATAATCTAATTCTTATCGAAAATACTTCATTTAATTGTACGAGATGAATCCCTCAACCAGTTCGAGTCCCTCAGATTTTGATAGCTATTCCGATAGTTATTCCGACAGCTATTCCGACATGGATATTCACCTAAGCTCCGAAAGCGGTGTCACCAGAATGAATCAATCAATCAGCCATCCCCAATTCATCTGATGGGTTCGTAGTCGACTTAATCAATGGAGACGCAAAGAAGGCAATCTTTTCCACCAACCAAATTGCCCTCTTGACGAATAACCCAAAGCACTTACCGGTGAATCAATCCGAAACACCATTTTCACCCTCATTTCCAGAGTAGCTCGACATGATTGTATTCTATCCACAATTCTAAACCTTTTTCATCCGCTCGTTTCGACCAACAAATCATTCCGGAATAATAGAAGAAGTCAACGAACTTCGCGATCGAGTAATAAATTTGGAGAATATGGTGCAAAATTTACCAGCTTCAGTAACATCACCGGCACCAACAGTACCATCAATAACAGCACCAGTACCATCAACAATCCATGGCTCAACATCTCATTCTGTACCTCGAGTATAATCATCGTTCTACATATCGTTCTACATCAATTATCTTCCTTCTACATGACAATTATGTAATCTCTAATGTTTTAGAGATTACATATCCTTGTTCTAACAATAAATCAAATGAGTCTAATATCATATTGACTCATTAAATCCATGATTACATCTGAAGAAAATATATATGTATATACATTTTCATAAAGATTGTAATTAAAAATTCTTTTGTACAAACTGTTAATGGTAAAAATATTTTAAAGGGTAGGTAATACCCGAGGAATATTTAGATTTCACTTTAATAAGTTATACTGTACATTCTTCGAATCTAATTCAACATTCATTCACTATCCTACTTACAACCACCGATATATGTATCTGTTCACCGCAGAATAACCATTTTCATTCAGTTTCATATTTGGATTTTGACCTATCAGAATCCAACAAGTGGCATAATGAAGAAAACATTGGACAAAATAAAATTTTATAGAAACAAACAATTTAACTATGAGAAGAATTTTGTTAAGAATCCACGCTAACTGTTCCTAGCTAACTGATTACATTTATTTATCTTTATTTATCACAATTTAAATTCTCGCAATTTTATTTATTGTCATTTAATTTCTGTTATTTATTTTACGCATTTTAAATATCGGTACACGTATACAAGGTTTTGACATATCATATCGACGCATCTATATATATTATTTAGAATAACCATAGACACTCTATATGCAGTAATGATTGAGTTAGCTATACACGGTTGAGGTTGATTCTCAAATAATATATATACTTTGAGTTGTGATCGAGTCTGAGACATGTACACGGGTCACGATACGTATTAATTAATTCGAATATTATATATTAAGCTATATATGAATTATTGGACTGTTAACTGTGGACTATCAACTGTGGACTACCAACATTGGACAATTAAAATGAATTAAAATATTAATTATAACATATGAAATTAAACATCTCTTCAAGTTTGCCACTTGATTTCATCTTAAACCTCATTTGTATCTTAACGATTAAAATCTGCATTCAAACCTTTCATGATTCTTGAAAACACCTCAATCGATAGGATGAAGCAACTGCACTTCATCTACGGAAGGAAAGATTTATGCATATAGTTATGCACCTGTGAAACTCTCGGCAACTGAGTAAACGTTTAACACGTAGCTGTGCTAATTCCTTAGTGTTATTATTACCCAAAATAACTTGGTAATCCCTTTCAAAGTAGCAAATTTTGTCACAGCTCAAGCAAGTCAACTTCAACTCTTCATTCGAAACAACCTTATTATAACCTTGATATATATGCATGCTCTTTTATTGTTACCAGGGAACCTTTTATATTCCACCATATTACCAGCAGACGTACCAGCAACCTCGTTGCTTCTTGGCTTAAATCTCTCTGATAAATCATTATATTTATTCATTGAAACCCTATCATATACTCATCCGCATCTTGTAACGAGAACTGCCATACCAATTATCGGGAACCAGCAATCAGTACTTTGAAAACTCACAGCATATCTACATCAACAGTTATATGTATAACATTTATCTCTTAGAATTATGATCTTTCCATCTGAAATTCTGAAAAGCACTCAGTCTACAAATCAATACTCTGAATGTTGAAAAAGCTGAATGAAGCAGCAGAAACCGCAGACAACCGTAAACGACCTTAATCATCGGAAGTTTGATGATAAAGAATAGTATGTTGGAAAAGCTCAGAAAAGTTGGAACTGGAAAACGGATTGAGCTAACCACGAAGGAGACCAAGGACAAATACAAGGACCATACCCTATATTCAAAAAAATCCAGGTAATTCTGGATCCGTTGAAATCTTTAGAGAATATCTTGCTCCAAAGTCATGTTAAAATCTTGCGGAAAATTTTCTTCATCAACCTTCGATCTTGGAAATCCTGAAAATATCATCATGAATATCTTCGATATTTCTGAGAATATTTTCATAAATATTCTTGTCCGAAATTATTTATCTCTTTGTGCTATCCGTGTTACATCATAAAGGAAACTATTTTAGTTTCTAAATTTCTTTGAAATTCGAGTTTAAATTATGAATGATTTCTAGAGAAGTGTTGAGAATTGAAGCATGAGTTAGTATAATATAATGACGTCAGGCCAACGTGATTATATTACAGTAAGTGATGCTGAGTTTCTAATGAAACTTGATGATGGTTTACAGTACATCATACCATCATCATGTGCCATGTTACATAACTCTTTCATTATAATTAATCTCTGAACATATCAAGAAAATATATTCTTGATAGTTCTATCCTCAGTGATTCTGGTATTTTGACAAATCAAATCGTGCTATTACAATCTCTCTTAGAACAGTAGTCATGTTCATTCGAAACTTTCGTACCTACGAATTCTGGACCATTATTCGCTCGACTTAAGTTCAGGAAAAGAAAAGAAAAAAATGGAACTCCAAAATAAAATAAAATAAAAGAAATGAAGAAGGTGGATTTATAGTAAAATATCCGGCAGAGAAATCAAAACAGATTATCGCATCTAATCAAAGAAGATCCTAATTTCCTTAATTTCTGAAGAATCAAATCTTATATAGATCACAAAGATTTTCTCTAAAACCCTTGAACTCCGGAAATCAACCCTTTCTGCGTCAAAAGATATGACGAAACTTTATTTTCTCATTTCCCTCTTTTGTGATAATTTCATTCGTACACTTCGAATAATTGAATTATTTTATCCATATTACTCAATGATGATAAAACTCTATTATTCAACTCATATTCGTCATGAAAACATACTTATGTCTAACCATGACAACCGCACTCAAATTTCGGGACGAAATTTCTTTAACGGGTAGGTAATGTGACGACCCGGAAATTTCCGACCAAATTTAAACTTAAACTTCATATGATTTCGACACGATAAGCAAAGTCTGTAATATTGAAATCTCAAAAACTTTGAATTGTGTCCTTATATTCATTTACCCTTTGACTACTCTTGGCGATTCACGAACAATTGTGTGTAAATAAATATGTAAATATATATGTATAAATAAATTCTATACATAAGTAGTATTATATATATATATATTGTAAATTATAAATATTAAAGAGTCAATAAGTTATATAATGGATAGTAATATATATGTAATATTAATATTAGTACCATTAATTTCACTATTATTATCAATATTTGTATCATTAATATTATTATATAATGTATATATGAAATTTGATATGTACACGTATTATTATTAATATTAGTATTATTATCATTATTAATTCTATTGTTATTATTATTATTATCTGTTTCATTAATATTAGATATTAAAATTGTATAATTAATGTTATTATGATTAATATTATTTATATACTTATTATTAGTATTAATGTAATTAATAATTAATGTTTATTAATAATTAATGTATACATTTATTTATATAAATTATAATTAGATACACATGTAAACATATACAAAATACAATATATATATATATATATATATATATATATATATATATATATATATATATATATATATTCAAAGATATATACAGATATATAACTATATAGAAGCCGTATATACATATTAAATACAGTCCAATACGTATTCTTTTAGCCATCACCATCGTTGTAAATTATTTTCTTCTTCTTCTGTTCTTAATTGGTACTTCCTGTCTGTAATTTGTTATCCATCAAATCTTCTTTGCAAAAGGTCAATCGAGTAAACACAAATTTTGTTAGCTTTCACGATCGAGCTGTACATTTTCGTTCCTGTCTGAGTAAGTGAAAAGTAAAAATCAAATTGTCTATACCAAACAAGAATCGATCATATCATAGGTACTATCTCAATTATATAATTTATACATATAAACTTACATATACAAAGCCATAGAGGAAGAGAGTTATAGATTTTCACTCAACATCACAAACACTTCTCTTCACCTTCTTTCTTCTTCTTTTCTTTGTCATCAAACGAACCATCTCCTTAGTGTTTTCCCTCATTACTACCACCACATTTAAATCAATCATCACCAACACCGGTTGTATTCTTGTTCTTCGAAAACCAAACACCACATCATCACCGGTTAACACCATTAAGCAACCCCTTCGCTACCTTTATTATTATATATTTTTTTCCTTCCTTTCTCTTTCTGTTCCACGACTAAAAAATCACTTCAAACCCTTATTCTATTTTATTTTCCATCACCCAACAACCTATTTCATTTAAAAATGCCAAATGCAATTGTGAAGACCGTGTATGCCTGCCTGCGTGAATTTGCAGCCTTCGCTGCAGTTACTACTGCAGTTCCACACTTAGTTTCATACAAAATAAAAAGATGATATGAATGAGTGAGGTTGATGGGTCACAGTTAAGCTTGTCAAGTTGAATGAATTGAAGATTTAATAAAACTCATTATAAAAGGATCTAAGATAAGAGTTGGTGGATGTGGGACACGATCCAACATATGATCGATCATGATGAAGACATACACTTGCATTTTAAAACTCACGCTTAAAGTAATTGATTTGGGCTGTCTCAAACGTGTTATGGGACCCACGCTTACATAATAACTGAAATTTTAGTCCCAAAAGAGTAAGAAAATGCTAAAGTTGATGTGGTCTTGTGGTATGATTCTATTTGTATAACTGACAAATTACATACCTTTAATGATCAAATTATTATGGTGGATGATGATGATACAATTACGGAGGACCCATCCCTTTTTGTTATGTCGCTGCTATAACATGATTATGTCCTCTTTATTATAAAACGAACTCCACTCAGGAGCTATTAATATATTACGGAGTATTATCTTGAAACACACCAAGATGGATTAAACTTTAAGATCGGATTGGGCCGTGATATCTATAGTTGCTGGGCCATGTATTCATCTAGTTAGATTGTTAGGCTTCGGTTTTTATTTTGGGCCTTAAGACAAACTCTTTTTGGCTAGAACCAGGTTAATGATGTAGAGGTGACGAGATAAAGATGATGATGAGATCGTGATGATCATAATGATGATGAAGATGATCGATGAACTGGAGGCAAAGATGATGATGAGATCGTGATGATAATGGCGATGATAATGTAGATATATGTGGGTTTTATGAAGAAGATGAAAGCAGAAAAACTGTTATATATAAATAGTGCGCAGATTATTTCAGAAAAACGAAGTGGCGCAGATGGTTAGGAGGATTTTTGTTAACCGAGGTGTCTCGTGTTCGATTCTAGCCAGCAGCATATTTTTTTTTTAAACCACAACAACTTGGGCTAATTAATTTAGTTTTGGGCTTAATGGATTGTAACTTGGGCTTTATTACGTAATGGACTACCAACCCCATTTAAGGTATTATTATTATTATTATTATTATTATTATTATTATTATTATTATTATTATTATTATTATTATTATTATTATTATATTATTATTATTGTTATTATCATTAATATTTGTATTATAATTATAAGTATTATTAATTATATTATCATTATTATTATTAACATGATTATCATAATTAGAATTGTTATTATCATTACAACTATATTATTGTTATAAATTTTTACTACTACTATTATTATTGTTGTTACAACAAATTATTATTTAAAAGAATCATTAATAGAAAAACTATCATTTTATTAAAAACATCCTTTTTAGTAAAATTATCATAAGAACTATTATTATTATTATAAAAGGAAACAACTTCAATATTATTTTATCATATAACTATTACTTATATAAAACCATATTTAATACATATAACAATTTAAAATCACTAATAATAGATAAATTTATTTGATTACCATTACATGTGTTAATATATATATAAATGATATAGGTTCGTGAATCCGAGGCCAACCCTACACTTGTTCAATATTGTCATATGTATTTTTACTACAAAATACACTATGGTGAGTTTCATTACTCTCTTTTTAAATGCTTTTGCAATATATATTTTTGGGACTGAGAATACATGCGCTTTTATAAATGTTTTACGAAATAGACACAAGTAATCGAAACTACATTATATGGTTGAATGATCGAAGCCGAATATGCCCCTTTTTACTTGGTAACCTAAGAATTAGTAAACCAGTCTACTAATTTACGCGAATCCTAAAGATAGATCTTTTGGGCCTAAGGAACCCCATCCGTTGTATCGAATGCTTTAGTACTTCGATGTTGTTTTTTATCATGTTCGAAGGATTTCCCGGAATGATAGGGGATATTCTTATATGCATCTTGTTAATGTCGGTTATCAGGTGTTCAATCCATGTGAATGATATTTTTTTGTCTCTATGCATGGGACGTATATTTATGAGAACTGAAAATGAAAATCTTGTGGTCTATTAAGATGATGAAAATGATTATTTATGTTAAACTAATGAACTCACCAACCTTTTGGTTGACACTTTAAAGCATGTTTATTCTCATGTATGAAAAAAATCTTCCGCTGTGCATTTGCTCATTTTAAAGATATTACTTGGAGTCATTCATGAGATATTTCAAAAGACGTTGCATTCGAGTCGTTGAGTTCATCAAGATTATTATTAAGTCAATTATAGTTGGATATATTATGAAATGGTATGCATGCCGTCAACTTTCGATGTAATGAAAGTTTGTCTTTTAAAAACGAATGCAATGTTTGTAAAATGTATCATATAGAGGTCAAGTACCTCGCGATGTAACCAAATGTAATGTATTCGTCCAGATGGATTAGGACGGGTCGTTTCATGTGTTACCAGAAAGTGGCAGAATACGGATTCGCATGATGAGAGTTAGGTACAATTAAGAAGTTCACCTAAGAAAGATTCAAGTATATAATGCACAAGTAGTCAAGTAAGTGCTATCTATAGCAAATGCAAGTCAGAATGCAATGATTGACTATCCGGTTATAGTCTAGATTCACTAATGCATCCTAACGACTCCGTCAGACACACTAATGCACATCCTAGATCCCTACAACCAACGCTCTGATACCAACTGTGACGACCCGACAAAATAGCCATTGACGGCGCCGTCAACTTAGGTCCCGTTACGTGGTCATAGTCCCTAAATGAGACTCGTTTGACCAAAATTATGTCGCAGTCATTTGAAACGTGTATGACTTGCAAAGTTTTAAGTTACCAAACTGTTCAACAACAAGTTTAGGTTTACAAAAGTTTTAAAGTATAACAAAATAACTTGCGACATAATATAAGTTGAAAATCACGAATGCTATCAATAGCGTATGCATGTAAACATTAAGTTTGAATCCAAAGGTGCTATCACTAGCATATGCATGTATGCTTGACCCCAAGCAAGTAATCAAAGTGTGCGGAATCATGTATCAAGTAGCCAAGTATGAACCTGAGAAACATATAGAAAACTGTCAACGAAAAACGTTGGTGAAATCATAGGTGTATTTGTAAACGTTGTTTTTGAACCACAAGATTTTGTATGAGTTGATTATCCAAATCGTTTGCATTCCAAAGATGTTGTACGTTCGCGAGCACCCAGTTATCAAGACTTAACTGTTATACGGACACTGTTATCATAGTGTTAGAACCTACACTATACCCGAAAATATATTTCATCCGCTAACGGTAGCGAACCGTTCGAATGAGGGCCCGTCAAGCCTGTATGGATCCACATAACATAAGTTCACGTTTACACCCTACAAGTGTAACTAATGATGATTGGATTGAGGCTTTTTGTTCTAACTCGCATGTGGAATGTTTGTTTTCGTACTTTTGTTCAAAGCATAAAAGTATAATACGTATATGTTTCTCATCCCATGATTTAAAGAATAAAAGTTGTTGAAAAGATGGGACTATGATCTCACCGTAGTTGCACGCCAAAGTACTTGTAATTAAACGTTGTGCAAATGAAAGTTACTTAGCCTTGACCTAACAAATAAGTTGTATCAATTACCGGTTACGACACAAGGTCGGGCGAAATGTGTTCAATTAGTCCTAGGGCTAGTTACGACTCGATTATATAGCATGTGAATCAAGTTGTCAAGTTTCATGCAAGAATCAAGTATAAAAGAAGGTTAGGACGATTAAACAAAGTATTGGTTGAGTTTGAATAAAAGTCAACTTTGGTCAAAGTCAAAGTCAACAAAAAAATCAACACGTTCGGGTCGGGTCCCGGACAATTTTCCTGAGTTATATAATCATATATGAGCATGTTAGAATAAGTTACATGTTAATCGGAGGTGCGTAGCATAGTTAGAATTAAATGTGAAAATGCAAAGTTGGACAACCCACATTCCAGGCATATGCCGCGCCGCGGCAACGCACCTGGGCTGATTCCTGGCTGTTTCAAGTGTTCAAGTCTCGAACCAAAGTTCACCAATTCACAAATAATGAACCGCAAACATTCAAAACACATATCTTATATCGTTGGAAAAGTAATTTAACGAGGAATACAACTAAACACATTTCATCAATCAAATTCATCATTTACAATAACTAAATCCTCGTCGAATGATCGTTGAATGTTCATTATTCAATGTTTCAAGTTCAAAAATGCAATTGATGATTCGAGCATCCAATTTACACATACGATATGCCGTTTTGAAGGTAATTAAACATACATTGCAACTAAACACTTACTAACAACGTTTCATAGCATTCAATACATCAAAAGTTCGTATTTAAGTCTATCAAACCTTAACCAAAAATCACAAAATCATTAATCATGTTAATGAAGTTTTTCCAAGTCAACCTACATACCAAAATGTAGCTAATGATGCTAGTAACACATTTAATACATGAACTTTAACATAACAACAACATTTAATCAACCAAAACTCAAGATTAAAGACACTCATTTTCAAGTTCATGCTAGTTACACCAAAATAACAAGATCGAGCAAATGAATCACATATTCATGTTAGACTTGAGCCATAGACACTAACTAACACACTTTTAAGTTTAAAGGTCTAATTTATGAAAATTAGAGATATTGAAAAGCTTACCCCAATGTATAAAATTGGTACCAAATTGAAGAGGATAATGCAAGGATCACAAATATGTAGTTTGTTTTGATGTAAGCCTCCTAGATTCGATTTAGATGATGATTCTTTGTTATGTGTGTTTGAGAGCAAAAATGGAAGTAAGAAAAAGAGAGAAGAGGTGGGTGAATGGAATGAGTGGTGGTGGTGGGGTTTGACTAGTTGACCTAGTCAACTAGTTTGTCCCCTTGGCAACTTTAGTCCCTCGAGTTTAAAAACGGGTGCGTGAATTAACCAAATGAATTATTTTAAATACGCAAGAGTAAACGGAAGGTGTTAAAATCAAATAACGGAAATTCTTAAAATGTTAATCAACGAAAGTTACGAATTTAGCTAACGAAAGATATTATCTAAAAAAAAGACGGGCGTTAAAATAATTTAAAGGAAAAAAGCGGGTTATTACAGTGGCGGTGATGTAAGACAATTGAATGAGGCGGTGATGTATGACAGTGGAATTTGGCGGTGATGTATGACATTGGAATTTGGCGATGATGTATGATGGCGGAATGAGACGGTGATGTAGGACGACAGAGTGTGGTGGTGATGTAAGACGATGAAATGTGATTATTATGTAAGCAGGCGGAGTTTGGCAGTGATGTATGACTGTGGAATGTGGTGGTGATATACGATAACGACCAATAGAACGATAAGAAGGACGAAGACAAATATAAATATAAATATATATATATATATATATATATATATATATATATATATATATATATATATATATATATATATATATATATATATATATATATATATATATATATATATATATATATATATATATATATATATTGTTGAGGTGTGGAGACATTTAAACATGCCAGAAAAAGTGTCACTAAAAACTCTTTAAACACTGAATATAACCACGTTAAATTCCTGTGTTTTTATTATTCTTGTTAGCTTTACGATTTTTCACTATATTTTCGTTTATTGGAAGTGAGTTGATAACTTGGGGTTATCTAGTCTTGTTTGGGCTCACCTAGTCGGGTTTCCTAACATATATATATATATATATATATATATATATATATATATATATATATATATATATATATATATATATATATATATATATATATATATATATATATATATATATATATATATATATATATATATAGTAGAGGGATCAAATGAGAACTTTTAAGCAATGAGAACTCTGAGAACTAAGGTAGTCGAGCAAAAAATAGGACGCGGCCGAACAAAAATTCTTGTAGTCGAACAATTTTTATTTTTGGTCATTTTGCTTGGTTCTACATTTTATGTAGAACATGATGTAGAACAGCATGTAGAACATGCTATTCTACACATGTTCTACATCAATTTTCATCAAATTAAGCTAGGGTTTAGATTTTAGGGTCTAGGGTTTAGATTTTAGGGTTTAGAGTTTAGATTTGGGGTTTAGAATGAGTTTTTTACACGAACGGTTTAGAGTTTAGGGTTTAGGGTTTAGGGTTGAGGGTTTACGGAGTAAACCCGAAACCCTAAACTCTAAATCGGGCTACATCCACGACATCCTCAACCCAAACAAGCAAACGATATTATACTTTGGACGAGGTTGAGGCTTTACGGGCCGCGGATGAGAAGAAGATAATGATGAGAATGGAAAAAAAATTCCGAAAGGAGATGAAGGAACAAATTAAGCACTACCATGAGAATTACACCTCAAAACTCTATGATGCGGTAGGTAAAGGAAAAGAGCCCTACTTGTATGTTGATTCCGAGGACAATAAGGACGATTGTGGTGATAATGATGAAGATGACGGATGTGGTGATAGTGATGAAGACGATGGATGTGGTGATAGTGGCGATGGTGCATAGGGATCTTTGGCGTGACTTTGGTGTTTAGACTTTAGTTTGTAATTCAGATGTTGAAGAATTTGATATTTTGAACAATTTGGTTTGTAATTCGTATGTTAAACGATTGTAATTTGTTTTATTAGAAATCGTTTAGTTTGTACTAGATTTGTTTGTTGATTGGCATGTTATAAAACGAGCAATAACAGGTTTTGTATGCGGAAAGAAAACCCGGCATTTTCGAGTGGGAAGCAGAAAAAGCAGCTGCCTCCTGTGCAGATTTTCGCATTTTTTGGCAACATGTCGCCACAACAAGTCGCCGCTAATAATAGATGACGTCATAATAGATTTTAATTTTCTTTTTATTTGAAAAATAAATGTCGCCGCAATTTGTTGCCAAAAACTATATTTTAGAATTTCATTTTCCTTTTCTTTTACCGTGTGTGGGCCCCACATGTGTCGCCACAAAAGACGCCGCATAATATCAAAGGTGATGCATCTATTGCGGCGACCGTTTTGTGACGTATTTGTCGCCGCAAAGCAGTCTATTGTGGCGACATGTGTGCCTAATGTGGCGACATAGTGTCGCCGTATTAGACCAGAATTGTGGTAGTGAAGCACTAGCCGCGCCGCGCATCAAAGGTAATTCTCCGGACAGTCGTTTTTTCAATCTGATGCTCTGTTTCATGTGCTAGGCCGCGTCGCGCCTTCCAAGGCCACGGCGCGCCTCCTATTTTGTTTTGATATTCTTCACATCCAACAAAGAGAGGAGGTTGTGAGAACTCGTCGTGTGTTGTCTCTCATCTCATGTCACGTTTATATAAACCATTACTTGTATATAAGAATAGATGTGTTAAGAACTCAAGTTTATTACAATACCGTTTATTTTTTTATATTTTTTAAAAAATTATTAACTTTATAAAATCAAAGATCTTTCGTAATAAATTAATGAGCCTATTAGAAACTTACAAACCCGGCTAAGTTCGCGACAAAAAAGCAAATGAAGAGCAAACTAAACAAACCTAACCTAAACAAAAATGCTAACTGAAAGCATAAACAAAGCTAAAAACAAGGACACGCACACAAACATTGCAAACCACAACCAAGAATCGCAAAACCAAACCCAGAGACAACACAAAACACATACTAGTACGTCTTGTTACATGGAGTCGTCTTATTAATAATCAAGTGTGTGAGAAAGAATATAATATTTATAAATTTGTGATTTTATATATATTAAAGCAGAGATCAACAATCAAAATACAATGTCCTGGACTCCTGGTATCGTTTAGCCCTAGCAGGTATTATGATTTAAATAGTTAATAATGATCAGTACTCGTACGTAATAGTAAAGTAATATTCTATTTTTGTAAAGAGTAAAAATCAAGATTAAGATTTTGGTGGCGGGGGCGGCACCGTCCTCCCCGGCCGCACCGGCAACAAAGAGTGATTAACTTTTGTCACATTTTTAATTAATAAATACTCGATCGATCGATCGATCACCCCACTGTTATTTTATAACTAATATTTTATGACCCTTATATTTGGGAGAACAACGTGCTTATCTTCATTATTACTACTCCATAGATTATACGAAGTATATTACTATTTACTTGCTCCCTTAAAAACACCGTGAGTACAATATTTATAAAATATCTACAAATTACTTACCTTTGCAGAGGTGGTTCCATGAACTCTCTACTTCGATGGATCTAGCACTTTGGGGCCTCTGCCTTCCCTTTCTATAACATAGCCAAGCGCCCTCCTTTACAATCACTAATAAAAAAGAAATACCAATCAAAGCCCTATCGTATCAGTACGTCTCTGTGATTTTTCCGGCTCCAGGGGACTTTACTCGACCCATTCCCCAGTCTCCCGCACTGCTCAAGTAAGTGTGCGACTCCGTATGAGGACCTCCTTCCCTTCTGCCCACTCTCCGTTTTGGAAAGCTGGTAAAAAATGTTGCATTGCGTCTTTACTTAAAATCATATTCATCGTTCCATTTATGTTTTTTAGAATTTTGTGTCACTAGAGTGTAATAAAATTCAAATATACCTTCAAATCTAAAAGGGTTAAGATTTTGCTTTTCATAGTAGGAAATTAAATAAAAAAAACCATAATCATAGATTTTCTTGCTTAGAACTTTATTTCAGAAAATTACAACTTTGAACATGTAATATAATTTCTTTAGAAACTGTACGTTGTATTTCGTTATAACATTTTTAGGTGACAAGCAATTTTTCATTAATGAAATATTAGAGTTACAAAAAGTTTACACTTAAAACATACATTTACAAAATGAAATACAAAATGAAATGACATGTTTGCTAACCAATCAAATTACACAATATTCTCTTTCTTATTTTCTCTCCTTATATAATTGGTCAAACTCATTATGTATATTCTTTTATGGAGTATACATTTTTGTATGTCTAACATTTTCTAGAGAAGTACTTTTATTTTTAGTTCTCTTGCTCGAAAGGTTTAATTACTCGAAGTTTATCCTTTATGAGATAGTCAATGTGTTCGTTCATAAAAGAGTTTCTTTGTTAATTCAAAAAAAAAAACATTAATTTAACAAAATATATATAACACCAACAAGAAGTTAGTAATTACAAGAATGTTACACGATAACTATGTTTAATGTTCTTATTATACTTTTAATCTAAAGAAGTACTCCATAATTAGTTTTCTCAGACAATTAAATCAAGATCAAAATTAAAATTTAAGTTGGATTAAAAAATTGAACAAATATCCAAATATATATATACACTAGATTTTAACTCTAAAATGAAGGTGTCTTAAGAATATAATATATCTTTACTTAAAAAAACATATAATATTAATTATAAATTTATACTCCCTTCCGTCAAAAAAATATTCCTAATTTTTTTTTGTTAATATTAAGAAAATATTTATAAACGTCAGTGTTGCTTTTATATATATAATATAAATGTAAATTTGATTGAATTTATTTACGAAATGAATTATTTGGAATAATAAGTATTCAAAATTGAAAAGTGCTATTAATTTTATATAATAGTTATATTTTTCAAGTGAGAAATTAGTTTTTTAAAATCCGGGGTAATTAGTAATGTAAATAAATTTTATTTGTTTTTTTATTTTTATTTTATGTAATAGAGGGGTAGCAGAAAATTCACTAAAATAATATGGAGTATTTTTTGTAATAGAGGGGTAGCAGAAAATTCATTAAAATAATATGGAGTATATCATTTCCTATATACATAATGATGGATCCGATTATGATATAATCATCATCATATAATAAAAATATAAAATATAATATACTCCGGTAACTAGTAATTTCAACAGATCCGGTTTACTAGCCGAAAAAATAATTTATTTTTTTCGGCAAAAGATGATATTTTATTAAAGCACAACCCGATAACTTCATCAAAACAATGAAGACTATCGGACGCCCAAAGAAAGACTTTTAACTTGATGTTTCGTACAACAATTGACCGCCATGGAAATTTTCCATTGAAGATGAACTCGTTTCTAACCATCCAAATGGCTCAAATGATAGCGGACCCGATCATCTTTCAAATTTTCGAAGCGTTGATACCCATTCCATAATACCAATAAAAAGAAAAATCTACTATCGAGAATCATTAATGCATTAATTGTATCAGCATTAATGCACTATCGAGCCACCCCTTTGATTATAATATCAATATTTTTTTAATCGTTATTAAAGTAATTATAAAAATATAAAAGGGCGGCAAATTAACAATAAAAAAATAAAATGATACGTTGACCCTACACATAGGCTGATTATATATATACAGTTTTTTCATAGTTCACAAGTCATAATTAATCACATATATACACCTCGTATCAAAGCGTTTAGCAAATCTTCAAAATCCAAAATAATTTTATTGAAAATAACAATGATTTCTGTTGTTTATGAAGGCTATGAATCTTCAATACTCACACTTATATTCATTACATGCATATGGCTGCCATTTCTTCATATCAAACATGTATTTCTTCATATTGTTTCCATAATCATTGCATTCTTTTATGCACATCATGATCATCATCAAAATGTTTTTCCAAATATTTACCAATATTCGGATCGTCAATTTAACGAGCTCTTAAATGAAAATGGTGATGATGGTGGATCTACCATGAGATCGGTAGACGAAAGTTGTTCCATTTGTCTAGCCGAGTTTAAAAATGAAGACGTTGTGAGTCAACTCAATCAGTGTAGTCATGTGTTCCATGCGAGTTGTATAAACAGTTGGATCGATCGAGATCAGTTTAGTTGTCCACTTTGTAGGTCAAGCTTGTTATGTGTTTCAAAGAAATTGCGGGTTGAGTTGAACGAAAACACCGATGAACAATTTTTTCCTTATTGGCAATGGTAGTTTAATTTGATGGAATATATAATTATATAGTGTTGAAAGCATTGGTTCGTCGAATTATTGGACATATAGCTAGAAGAGTTAGAACATTTAAAATAGCTTTAGTTTCTTGTATCTCTAATCATCTTGATAGTGAAATAACGTAATTATAAGGGCTATCGTGCATGGAATGTTTAATTTAAATGGTAATAAATGTGTTCCTGGGTGAATTCAGAATTGCCATCAGATCAATGCTTGAATCTAAGAAGGGTGTTTGTATTAAATTTTGGTTATATGCGTATAAATGGTGTTGTATAAATAAACTTGTGTTATATGCGTATGAACATGTATTATATTCACTACTTTGTAATATACAGTAAAGTGCAACTCTCATATTTGATCCAAAACACTTTCAGTACAATATTCCAAGAATAGGCAAAATATATATCTCGAATTATTTTTCCTTTAATAACGCAACAAATTAAACTTTTTTAATCAAAACCCATGTCTCTAATGGTTGCAATTCTTCGTTTGTAGCCCTCTTACCGAAAAAGAATGATCCTCAAAGCTTTCAATCAGTAGCTTCTATAAAATGTTATCTAAAGTATTATCAAAGCGCCTTCAGCATGTTATCTCGTCGGTTATTGGGTTCGAAAAAAGTGCCTACATTAAGAACCGATATATCTTAGATGGTGTGTTAATTGCTAATTAATGAAGTTCTTCATGATGTTAAAATTTCGAAAAGAAAAGACTTTTTTTTTTAAAGTTGATTTTGAGAAAGCGTTTGATAGCATTAATTGGGGTTTCTTGATGGATATCATGGAGCTCATGGGTTTCGGTGTCCCGTGGCGTAATTGGATGTTATCTTGCTTATCTTCAACTTCCATTTCTATTTTGATCAACGGCTCCCCGACAAAAGAATTCAAGCTTCAAAAGGGGCTTAATCACCTCACTAAGTTGGCGGTCTCTAATAACCGTTACTCGGGTATTCGTATTGATCGGGAAAATATTCGTCTCACTCATCTCCAATATGCCGATGATACCTTATTTTTTGGTGAGTGGAACAGACGTAATGCGCAGAACCTTTCCAAGATTCTTAAATACTTCGAAATGGCTTCGGGTCTAAGGGTAAACTTTCACAAAAGCTGCGTTTGTGGGCTTGGGGTGTCGAGTGAAGAAACGATCGACTTGGCCGCATGGCTAGGTTGTTCTGCTGGTACCCTGCCAATTACTTACCTGGTACTCCCAATCGGTTCGTCGATGAAGCATT
Organism: Rutidosis leptorrhynchoides; assembly: GCF_046630445.1. Lineage (NCBI taxonomy): Eukaryota > Viridiplantae > Streptophyta > Magnoliopsida > Asterales > Asteraceae > Rutidosis > Rutidosis leptorrhynchoides. The sequence goes on along the minus strand of NC_092335.1, from coordinate 39,596,804 downwards.
CCAAGGCATGGGGTCCGGTGTTTGAAAAATTGGAAAAAGACTTGCGGACTGGAAGGCGAGAGCGCTCTCATATAGTGGTAGACTCACACTAATTAAATCGGTATTATCTAGTCTTCTACTTTATTTCTTTTCGCTTTTTTTAGCCCATGTTTGTGTGACCGATAAGCTTGAGGGTTTGAGACGTCGTTTTTTTTGGGGTGGTTCTAGTAACGTTTCGAAATTGGCATGGATTAAATGGGAATCATGCCTTTGTCGTGGGATTTCGGGGGGTTAAACATTGTCCCGCTCACCACCAAAAATCGGGCTCTTCTGGCCAAATGGTGGTGGCGTTTTAAACACGACTCAGGTTCTCTTTGGGTTCGTATTATTAAAAGCATTTACGGGGAGGATGGGGGTTGTAGCCCTTCTTATACACCCTCTTCGTCCCGATCTTCTTCTACATGGTCTTGCATTTAAAAATTGGTAAGAATATTAATAACCTTGATGTGCCATTTGCTCAATCTTTTAAAAAACGAATCATTGATGGGTCACTTACTAGCTTTTGGAATGATATTTGGTTAGGCGATGTTGCACTTAAAAAAAATTTAATAGACTTTTTCGACTTGACTCTAGCCCTAATGCCACTATTCGTGACCGTGTTCATTGGGTGGATAATAATACTATTATGTCTTGGTGTTGGTCTCGTGGTATCTCAGGGAGACTACTAGGGGACCTCACCAACCTTACTAACGTTTTATCTAGTTTTATCCTTTGTAGTGAAGGTTCGGAATCTTGGATATGGTCACTTTCCAGCGATGGTTCTTTCTCGGTGTATAAGCTAACCGAACTTATGGTTCGCGTGACTCTACCTCCGCCTCAGCCGGCTACCTCCACCCTACGTAACAACTTGGTTCCACTTAAGGTTGAATTATTTGTATGGCGTGCTAGGCGTAAAAGACTACCTACTAGGGTTGAACTTGATCATCGTGGCATGGACCTTGGCTCGATACTTTGCCCGGTGTGATGATCCGTCCAAATCCCTTTGGACGAATACATCATTCATCGATTTCACAGTGAGGTACTGACCTCTACATGATACGTTTTGTAAACATTGCATTCTTTTGAAAAGGCACACCATAATTGTATATCAAATTCCAAGGTTTTCGACATCTGATGATTTCTACATATAGACAATCACCGTAAATAATAGTTTACCATAATACATCCGTTGTCAATGCAGTCAAAATAAGATACACGGTGATGATTTTGTGAATGCAAAGTTTTCTCGAATAAAGCATATATGACTCCATGCACATAGCTTGTATAACGTATAAGCAAACAGCGGAAGACTTCTAAGAACCTGAGAATAAACATGCTTAAAAGTGTCAACACAAAGGTTGGTGAGTTCATAGTTTTAATGTTGCGCATAATCTGTATATAAAGGTGGATCACAAGATTTCAGTTCTTTCATCCAGAAATGTTTATCAAAATATTCTACAAGATTGAGCACCCTGGTAACTAAAATTTAACGTCTATATAATAAGTACCCCTGTTTTAATATACATGCAACCAACATGTACAATACACGCAAACCAACGTGTACTAACCTCAAATAGCATACGTCTGTTTTATAGTTCAGGCTAGGGTTTCTATACCTGGAACAGACGGGGATGTCAAGCCCTATGGATCCATATACAACTATTCGCGCCCACCAGTTCTTATAACCGGCAGTTACTAGTTACCAAAACTAAGGGATTTTCGGTTCAAACTCGGTGTAGAATTTAGTATGTACTTGTATCCATTGCGTTAAAAATAAAGTGCATGTATTCTCAGCCCAAAAATATAGATTGCAAAAGCAATTAAAAAGGGAGCATATGAAACTCACCTTAGCAGCACATAAGGATATTCACCGAAATGTGACCGAAACTCGAAATGCAAAATAACCGTAGATCTCAACCTAGAGAACATATGTTGGTCAATACATGTCTAACAAGCTAGGTCAGGTCATAGTGTATCACATTCCTAATGCTCGAGACCGACATGCAAAAGTTAACAAAAGTCATCTCAAAAGTCAACCTGACCCAATATGATCTTTAAATCTATACATGTTTATTAACATAATATAAGTCTTGATAATTGAACGAATTTATAGTTTATCAAACTCAAAATATTATTTATTTCAGGAGCTATATTATATTTGAATTATAATGATAATTGAACATATTTTATTATTTCACATAGTTTTTTCAATACTTGTAAAATTAGATTATAGTGTTTATAAAGTTTTTAAAACATGATAATACAGTCAACTTTGACAATTGATCAACAAAACAAAACGTGCCTTATATAGAAATTCATTTACTCGATTAGTAATATCTAAAAATCCAATTTATCAATCTCATAGACAAGTTGTTTAAATATTAATTTACAGTTTCAAACACAATTTCAATTAACGTTAACCATCATTCAGTTGACCATATCTTTTAATCCGTTCATCGAAATCACGCGATTTCTAAATGAAAAGTTAATAATTTTTCGCCAGCTTTCCAAAAACATGCATATCATATACTTTATATCAGTAGCATATGTATCAAATTCGTGATTCATCATAAACTATCTAACGACAAAATCAAAGCATACAAGCATGCATAAACATATATACTCGAGCACTAGACATGGATAAACTATTAATATATAAAAGTTAAGATATGAGTGCTCACGTATCAATATTGTGATTCAATATTGCAGGAAAGTACGTAGATGCAACAGAGATGATAAACACTAGATTTGACTCATGAGCATACCCCCGATCCATACTCATAACCTCCATAGCTATAACCCATAATTTCTTTAGCTCTATCCCTCTCGAAAAACCCGTTTTGATATCGCTCCCACATACCCTAGTCGTAGTATTTTATGTATAATATTAATAATAATAATAATAATAATAATAATAATAATAATAATAATAATAATAATAATAATATTATTATTATTATTATTATTATTATTATTATTATGATTAATAATAATAATATAAATAATGGTAAGAATATATACTTTATGTGTGTGCAAACTGAGAAACGAGTTCGATATATAAAGGAGTCGGGTGGCCGACACTCATGCGAGCGCATGAGTGTTCCATAGTTCATCCATGCAAGCGCATGGATACATATAACACTTCAATCATTTTTTTTACGACACATTTTATTATTATTTAATATATAATATATTTAATTTTTAGAATTAATTAAATATTATATTATATTCTCGTGTATAGTTGATTTGTAATATTAGCACCGATGAATAGTATGTTGACATTCGACTTACGTGCCGGTTCCGGTTTCTCGGACGTTATTTCGTACGCTTAGAAAACTCGTACTTTACGTTTTGTGACTCGTACCTTTATCAATAATTAGACTTATTTCACCAATAATTATACTCCATGAAATGTAACTTACACATTTGAATGTTTTGGTCATTTGCTTCTATAAATCGACATCTCGTTATATATACATATGATAATTTAAATCAAAACATTTTGTATCTAGTTAATATTATATTTAATCATTTTGCAATATATATACATATATATTTTGCAATATATATATATATATATATATATATATATATATATATATATATATATATATATATATATATTCTTAAAGAAAAATATAATTTTGTACGTATTATATAAGATTGAAATATTTATTTAATAATATTATATTTTAGTTTTTCAAAAAAATAATTTATATTTCAACGTTCAATATATATAATTTAAAATAGATATTATTATATCACCTAACGTTTATGCTCTAGAACTTAATTTGATATAATTCATTTATACGCCAACGTTTATTTTAACTTCTCAAGCGTTCTAAAAATCAATCGAATTGAATAACCAAATGTTACTATCGTTTATTTAACTAATTTTGAAATCACATATATTCAATATTCATAACCACGTTTTAAATACACGATGTAAGTTATTTATATGTATAGTTCTAACAATTTACATCATATAAAGATAAAGTTTAAATTTGGTCGGAAATTTCCGGGTCGTCACACTCGGTGTGCGATAATGGAATTGAATCGGTTGATCATTCTATCATTTTATGTGGTGCTGCGTTAGATATTTGGAAACTTGTTTATGATTGGTGGGGTATCGGCACACATTCTGTAGTGACCCGAACTTTTCCATGTTTTTATATATTAAATGAAATTGATATTTACATGATTAAATGTTTCCAACATGTTAAGCAATCAAACTTGTTAAGACTTGATTAATTGAAATAGGTTTCATATAGACAATTGACCATCCAAGTTGACCGGCGATTCACGAACGTTAAAACTTGTAAAAACTATATGATGACATATATATGGATATATATATATATATATATATATATATATATATATATATATATATATATATATATAGTTAACATGATATGATGATAAGTAAATATATCATTAAGTATATTAACAATGAACTACATATGTAAAAACAAGACTACTAACTTAATGATTTTGAAACGAGACATATATGTAACGATTATCATTGTAACGGCATTTAATGTATATATATCATATTAAGATATATTAATACATCATGATATCATGATAATGTAATAATTTAACATCTCATTTGATTTAATAAATAATTGGTTAACAACATTTAACAAGATCGTTAACCTAAAGGTTTCAAAACAACACTTACATGTAACGACTAACGATGACTTAACGACTCAGTTAAAATGTATATACATGTAGTGTTTTAATATATATTCATACACTTTTGAAAGACTTCAAGACACTTATCAAAATACTTCTACTTAACAAAAATTCTTACAATTACATCCTCGTTCAGTTTCATTAACAATTCTACTCGTATGCACCCGTATTCGTACTCGTACAATACACAGCTTTTAGATGTATGTACTATTGGTATATATACTCCAATGATCAGATCTTAGCAGCCCATGTGAGTTACCTAACACATGTGGGAACCATCATTTGGCAACTAGCATGAAATATCTCATAAAATTACAAAAATATGAGTAATCATTCATGACTTATTTACATGTAAATAAAATTACACATCCTTTATATCTAATCCATATACCAACGACCAAAAACACCTACAAATACTTTCATTCTTCAATTTTCTTCATCTAATTAATCTCTCTCAAGTTCTATCTTCAAGTTCTGAGTGTTCTTCATAAATTCTACAAGTTCTAGTTTCATAAAATCAAGAATACTTCCAAGTTTGCTAGCTTACTTCCAATCTTGTAGAGTGATCATCCAACCTCAAGAAATCTTTATTATTTACAGTAATATATCTTTCTAATACAAGGTAATACTCATATTCAAACTTTGATTCAATTTCTATAACTATAACAATCTTATTTCGAGTGGAAATCTTACTTGAACTTGTTTTCGTGTCATGATTCTGCTTCAAGACCTTTCAAGCCATCCAAGGATCCTTTGAAGCTAGATCCATTTTTCTCATTTCCAGTAGCTTTATCCAGAAAACTTGAGGAAGTAATGATGTTCATAACATCATTCGATTCATACATATAAAGCTATCTTATTCGAAGGTTTAAACTTGTAATCACTAGAACATAGTTTAGTTAATTCTAAACTTGTTCGCAAACAAAAGTTAATCCTTCTAACTTGACTTTTAAAATCAACTAAACACATGTTCTATATCTATATGATATGCTAACTTAATGATTTAAAACCTGGAAACACGAAGAACACTGTAAAACCGGACATACGTCGTCGTAGTAACACCGCGGGCTGTTTTGGGTTAGTTAATTAAAAACTATGATAAACTTTGATTTAAAAGTTGTTCTTCTGGGAAAATGATTTTTCTTATGAACATGAAACTATATCCAAAAATCATGGTTAAACTGAAAGTGAAAGTATGTTTTCTAAAATGGTCATCTAGACGTCGTTCTTTCGACTGAAATGACTACATTTACAAAAACGACTTGTAACTTATATTTTCGACTATAAAACTATACCTTTTCTGTTTAGATTCATAAAATAGAGTTCAATATGAAACCATAGCAATTTGATTCACTCAAAACGGATTTAAAATGAAGAAATTATGGGTAAAACAAGATTGGATAATTTTTCTTGTTGTAGCAACGTGAAAATTGGTAACAAATCTATATTAATCATATCCTAGCTAACTTATATTGTATTATACATGTATTCTAATATATTATGTAATCTCGGGATACCATAGACACGTATGCAAATGTTTTGACATATCATATCGACCCATGTGTATATATTATTTGAAACAACCATAGACACTCTATATGCAGTAATGTGGGAGTTAGCTATACAGGGTTGAGGTTGATTCCAAAAATATATATACTCTGAGTTGTGATCTAGCCTGAGACGTGTATACACTGGGTCGTGGATTGATTCAAGATAATATATATCAATTTTTTTTTTCTGTACATCTAACGTTGGACAACTAGTTGTAGGTTACTAACGAGGACAGCTGACTTAATAAACTTAAAATATCAAAATGTATTAAAAGTGTTGTAAATATATTTTGAATATACTTTGATATATATGTACATATTTGTTATAGGTTCGTGAATCGACCAGTGGCCAAGTCTTACTTCCCGATGAAGTAAAAATCTGTGAAAGTGAGTTATAGTCCCACTTTTAAAATCTAATATTTTTGGGATGAGAATACATGCAGGTTTTATAAATGATTTACAAAATAGACACAAGTACGTGAAACTACATTCTATGTTTGAATTATCGAAATCAAATATGCCCCTTTTTATTAAAGTCTCGTAATCTAAGAATTAGGGAACAGACACCCTAATTGACGCGAATCCTAAAGATAGATCTATTGGGCCTAACAAACCCCATCCAAAGTACCGGATGCTTTAGTACTTCGAAATTTATATCATATCCGAAGGGTGTCCCGGAATGATGGGGATATTCTTATATATGCATCTTGTTAATGTCGGTTACCAGGTGTTCACCATATGAATGATTTTTATCTCTATGTATGGGATGTGTATTGAAATATGAAATCTTGTGGTCTATTGTTACGATTTGATATATATAGGTTAAACCTATAACTCACCAACATTTTTGTTGACGTTTAAAGCATGTTTATTCTCAGGTGAATACTAAGAGCTTCCGCTGTTGCATACTAAAATAAGGACAAGATTTGGAGTCCATGTTTGTATGATATTGTGCAAAAACTGCATTCAAGAAACTGATTTCGATGTAACATATTTGTATTGTAAACCATTATGTAATGGTCGTGTGTAAACAGGATATTTTAGATTATCATTATTTGATAATCTACGTAAAGCTTTTTAAACCTTTATTTATGAAATAAAGGTTATGGTTTGTTTTAAAAATGAATGCAGTCTTTGAAAAACGTCTCATATAGAGGTTAAAACCTCGCAACGAAATCAATTAATATGGAACGTTTTTAATCAATAAGAACGGGACATTTCAGTTGGTATCCGAGCGTTGGTCTTAGAGAACCAGAAATTTGCATTAGTGTGTCTTATCGAGTTTGTTAGGATGCATTAGTGAGTCTGGACTTCGACCGTGTTTTCTTTAAAAATGATTGCTTAACATTTTTGTTGGAAACTATATATTATTAACATGTATATATTATATATTAATCTCTTAATATGTTTGATATTGTGTGATAGATGTCTACCTCTAGCACAAATCCCATTGACTCAACTAATAATAACGAAGAGTCGAATATATATTGGACTGATTCACAAGTTCCCGAAGAAGAACCGGAAGAAGAATCAGAACCGGAAGAGGAGGAACCGGAGGAGGAAATAGAACCGGTGGGGGAAATAATAAAACGGTTAAGTAAAAGAAAATCCTCAACCAACCGACCAAGGTTAATTATGGTCAATGATGTTTCCGCCAAGGAAGCAAAATATTGGGAGGATTACCAATTCTTCGATGAATCGGATTCCGACGAGAATTCCGATGATGTTATAGAAATTACCCCAACTGAATTTAAAAAGGCAAAAGAAAATAATAAGGGAAAGGGCATAAAAATAGAGAAATCTAATTCCAACCCCGATGAACTTTATATGTATCGTCAACCCCCGAAGCCCTTAAGTTGTAACAATGACCCGGGAACCTCTAAACCACCAGGTTTTTCTAAACCGTTGTGGAAAACGACAGCTCGTATTAGGGGAACATCATATATCCCTAGAAACTTGGCAAAACGAACCAAAACCGAAGAAGAAGAAACTAGCGAGTCGGAATAAGATAGTTGTATTCGTGTGGTGTAATATATGTAATATAGTGTGCTTATGCTTTATGATATATGTAAAAATTGCTTGTATTAATAAGTATTTTTTTTATGAATTTAACTCTTGTCTATTTTACAGTATAAAAAAACAAAATGGATAGACAACCCAATATTTTAAGAGACCTACCCGGAGACATGATTGATGAAATCTTGTCTAGAGTCGGTCAAAATTCTTCGGCACAACTATTTACGGCGAAATCAGTTTGTAAGACATTCGAAGAACGTTCCAAGAATGTCTTGGTTTATAAGAGACTTTCATTTGAAAGATGGGGGATATCACATTGGGAAACCCATAAGTTACGATGTGTTTACTTTGACGCATATATTGCGGGGAACCCAAATGCTATTTTACGCAACGGGTTAAGAAATTATTTTGACTCAATGTATCCGAATATAGGACTTCATGATTTAGAAAAAGCGGCTAACATGCAACATAAAGAAGCATGCTATGCTTACGGGTTAGTAATGTTCGCTTCTCACCAAAGTGAGAAAAAGAACATCGGGCTACAACTATTAAACAAAACGTTCCCACAAGTGACGGAGTCGGTAATTGGGGTAAGAAATGAGGTTTTTAGGTTATTACGAGACTGTTGGTCATTACGTAACCCTCGTCCCTTTGACGACGTTACAACACGCTGTCTTATCAACGGCCATAACGGTTATGTTCCACAAGACCAAGGATGGGAAGTAGTCCTAGTAAAACCAGAATGCATGACTTGTTTCTGGACGTATGAATTACGTGTCTTTATTGCCTTTGCTGAACGACTTGTGTACTAGCTAGAATTATCTTCACAACTATCTTGTATCAAAGTTATTGTGTGCTATATTTCATGCTTTATGTAAAATAAGCGGTATTGTAAGTTTGTAAAATATTGTATAAAAGTTTGAACGTGAAATATTATTATAATCAGTTTTTCATATAGAATTGTAGTAGTTGAATTGTATATTAGCTACTAAGTATGAACTTAACGGGTAGGTACTTCCCGAATTTAAACTTATAAAACGCTAATATGAAGAAAAAGCTTTTATAAATGAGTTCATATTATGCTACGAAATACTATTAACTACTCTTAATATTCTGTATGATTAACTTGTTCCATTTAACTATTTTGAAGGAAATGACACCGACTACTCGACACACCGTGAATATGAATGAAGAGGAATTCCGTACTTTTCTAGCTTCAAACATAGCCGCAGTACAGGCTGCGCTACATACCAACAATAACCTTGAATCTAGCAGTACAGGAAATCGTGTAGGATGCACCTACAAAGAATTCACTGCCTGCAAACCTTTGGAATTTGATGGAACCGAAGGACCGATTGGATTGAAACTGTGGACCGAGAAGGTCGAATCGGTGTTTGCCATAAGTAAGTGTACTGAAGAGGACAAAGTGAAGTACGCTACGCATAACTTCACAGGTTCTGCGTTAACATGGTGGAATACCTATCTAGAGCAAGTGGGACAAGATGATGCGTACGCACTACCGTGGTCAGCATTCAAGCACTTGATGAACGAGAAGTACCGTCCCAGAACTGAGGTCAATAAGCTCAAGACAGAACTTAGAGGGTTACGAACCCAAGGATTTGATATTACCACGTACGAAAGACGATTCACAGAATTGTGCCTATTGTGTCCGGGAGCGTTCGAAGATGAGGAAGAGAAGATCGACGCGTTTGTGAAAGGATTACCAGAAAGAATCCAAGAAGATATAAGTTCACACGAGCCCGCCTCCATACAACAGGCATGTAGAATGGCTCACAAACTAGTGAACCAGATTGAGGAAAGAATTAAAGAACAGACGGCTGAAGAGGCCAATGTGAAGCAAGTCAAAAGAAAGTGGGAGGAAAACAGTGATAAGAATCACCAATACAACAACAACAGCAATTACAATAATAATCGCAACAATTATCCCAACAATCGCAACATCAATCGCAACTACAACAAATGGCCCAACAACAACAATAACAACAACAGCAGCAACTACAACAATCATTCCAACAACAATAACAACCGCAACAACAACAACAATCAGAAGCAGCTATGCCAAAGGTGTGAAAAGTATCACTCGGGGTTCTGCACCAAATTTTGCAACAAGTGTAAAAGAAATGGTCATAGCGCTGTGAAGTGTGAGGTCTACGGACCAGGGGTTAACAGAACGAAAGGAACAAATGGTTTCGGAACGAGTAATGGCGGAGCAAGTAGTGTCGGAGCAAGTTATGCCAATGTAGTTTGTTATAAATATGGAAAACCGGGCCACATTATTAGAAATTGCCCGAACCAGGAGAACACGAATGGACAAGGCCGCGGAAGAGTTTTCAATATTAATGCGGCAGAGGCACAGGAAGACCCGGAGCTTGTTACGGGTACGTTTCTTATTGACAATAAATCTGCTTACGTTTTATTTGATTCGGGTGCGGATAGAAGCTATATGAGTAGAGATTTTTGTGCTAAATTAAGTTGTCCATTGACGCTGTTGGATAGTAAATTTTTACTCGAATTAGCAAACGGTAAATTAATTTCAGCAGATAATATATGCCGGAATCGAGAAATTAAACTGGGTAGCGAAATATTTAAGATTGATTTGATACCAGTAGAGTTAGGGAGTTTTGATGTAATAGTTTGCATGGACTGGCTGAAGAAGGTGAAAGCAGAGATCGTATGTTATAAAAATGCAATTCGCATTGTACGAGAAGAAGGAGAACCCTTAATGGTGTACGGAGAAAAGGGCAACATGAAGCTACATCTTATTAGTAATTTGAAGGCACAAAAACTAATAAGAAAAGGTTGCTATGCTGTTCTAGCACACGTCGAGAAAGTACAAACTGAAGAAAAGAGCATCAATGATGTTCCCGTCGCAAAAGAATTTCCCGATGTATTTCCGAAAGAATTACCGGGACTACCTCCACATCGATCTGTTGAATTTCTAATAGATCTTGTACCAGGAGCTGCACCAATAGCTCGTGCTCCTTATAGACTCGCACCCAGCGAGATGAAAGAACTGCAAAGCCAACTGCAAGAACTATTAGAACGCGGTTTCATTCGACCAAGCACATCACCATGGGGAGCTCCTGTTTTGTTTGTCAAGAAGAAGGATGGTACATTTAGGTTGTGTATTGACTACAGAGAGTTGAACAAACTTACCATCAAAAACCGTTATCCACTGCCGAGAATTGACGACTTATTTGATCAACTACAAGGCTCGTCAGTTTATTCGAAGATCGATTTACGTTCTGGATATCATCAAATGCGAGTAAAGGAGGATGATATTCCAAAAACTGCTTTTAGGACGCGTTATGGTCATTACGAGTTTATGGTTATGCCGTTTGGATTGACTAACGCACCAGCTGTGTTCATGGACCTTATGAACCGAGTGTGTGGGCCATATCTTGACAAGTTTTTCATTGTTTTCATCGATGACATACTTATTTACTCAAAGAATGATCAAGAGCACGAAGAACATTTGAGAAAAGTGCTAGAATTATTGAGGAAAGAAAAACTGTACGCTAAGTTTTCAAAGTGTGCATTTTGGTTGGAAGAAGTTCAATTCCTCGGTCACATAGTGAACAAAGAAGGTATCCAGGTGGACCCGGCGAAGATCGAAACCGTTGAAAAGTGGGAAACCCCAAAAACTCCGAAGCATATATGTCAATTTTTAGGATTGGCTGGTTACTACAGAAGATTCATCCAAGATTTCTCCAAAATAGCAAAACCCTTGACTGCATTAACGCATAAAGGGAAGAAATTTGAATGGAAGGATGAACAAGAGAAGGCGTTTCAATTATTGAAGAAAAAGCTAACTACGGCACCTATATTATCATTGCTTGAAGGGAATGATGATTTTGTGATTTATTGTGACGCATCAAAGCAAGGTCTCGGTTGTGTATTAATGCAACAGACGAAGGTGATTGCTTATGCGTCTAGACAATTGAAGATTCACGAGCAAAATTATACGACGCATGATTTGGAATTAGGCCCGGTTATTTTTGCATTAAAGACTTGGAGGCACTACTTATATGGGGTCAAAAGTATTATATATACCGACCACAAAAGTCTTCAACACATATTTAATCAGAAACAACTGAATATGAGGCAACGTAGGTGGATTGAATTGTTGAATGATTACGACTTTGAGATTCGTTACCACCCGGGGAAGGCAAATGTGGTAGCCGACGCCTTGAGCAGAAAGGACAAAGAACCCATTCAAGTAAAATCTATGAATATAATGATTCATACTAACCTTACTACTCAAATGAAGGAGGCGCAACAAGGAGTTTTAAAAGAGGGAAATTTAAAGGATGAAATACATAAAGGATCGGAGAAGCATCTTAATATTCGGGAAGACGGAACCCGGTATAGGGCTGAAAGAATTTGGGTACCAAAATTTGAAGATATGAGAGAAATGGTACTTAGAGAAGCTCATAAAACCAGATACTCAATACAACCTGGAACGGGGAAGATGTACAAAGATCTTAAGAAACATTAATGGTGGCCAGGTATGAAAGCCGATATTGCTAAATATGTAGGAGAATGTTTGACGTGTTCTAAGGTCAAAGCTGAACATCAGAAACCATCAGGTCTACTACAACAACCTGAAATCCCGGAATGGAAATGGGAAAACATTACCATGGATTTCATTACTAAATTGCCAAGGACTGCAAGTGGTTATGATACTATTTGGGTAATAGTTGATCGTCTCACCAAGTCAGCACACTTTCTGCCAATAAGAGAAGATGACAAGATGGAGAAGTTAGCATGACTGTATTTGAAGGAAGTCGTCTCCAGACATGGAATACCAATCTCTATTATCTCTGATAGGGATGGCAGATTTATTTCAAGATTCTGGCAGACATTACAGCAAGCATTAGGAACTCGTCTAGACATGAGTACTGCCTATCATCCACAAACTGATGGGCATAGCAAAAGGACGATACAAACGCTTGAAGACATGCTACGAGCATGTGTTATTGATTTCGGAAACAGTTGGGATCGACATCTACCGTTAGCAGATTTTTTTCTACAACAACAGCTATCATTCAAGCATTGAGATGGCGCCGTTTGAAGCACTTTATGGTAGAAAGTGCAGGTCTCCGATTTGTTGGAGTGAAGTGGGGGATAGACAGATTACGGGTCCGGAGATAATACAAGAAACTACCGAGAAGATCATCCAAATTCAACAACGGTTGAAAACCGCCCAAAGACGACAAAAGAGCTACGCCGACATTAAAAGAAAAGACATAGAATTTGAAATTGGAGAAATGGTCATGCTTAAGGTTGCACCTTGGAAAGGTGTTGTTCGATTTGGTAAACGGGGGAAATTAAATCCAAGGTATATTGGACCATTCAAGATTATTGATCGTGTCGGACCAGTAGCTTACCGACTTGAGTTACCTCAACAACTTGCGAATGCACATAACACTTTCCACGTCTCGAATTTGAAGAAATGTTTTGCTAAAGAAGATCTCACTATTCCGTTGGACGAAATCCAAATCAATGAAAAACTTCAATTCATTGAAGAACCCATCGAAATAATGGATCGTGAGGTTAAGAGACTTAAACAAAACAAGATACCGATTGTTAAGGTTTGATGGAATGCTCGTAGAGGACCCGAGTTCACCTGGGAGCATGAAGATCAGATGAAGAAAAAATACCCGCATCTATTTCCAGAATATTCGTCAACACTTTCAAAAGCTTAAAATTTCGGGACAAAATTTATTTAACGGGTAGGTACTGTAGTGACCCGAACTTTTCCATATTTTTATATATTAAATGAAATTGATATTTACATGATTAAATGTTTCCAACATGTTAAGCAATCAAACTTGTTAAGACTTGATTAATTGAAATAGGTTTCATATAGACAATTGACCACCCAAGTTGACCGGCGATTCACGAACGTTAAAACTTGTAAAAACTATATGATGACATATATATATATATATATATATATATATATATATATATATATATATATATATATATATATATACACATATATATATAGTTAAAATGATATTATGATAAGTAAACATATCATTAAGTATATTAACAATGAACTACATATGTAAAAACAAGACTACTAACTTAATGATTTTGAAACGAGACATATATGTAACGATTATCGTTGTAACGGCATTTAATGTATATATATATCATATTAAGATATATTAATACATCATGATATCATGATAATGTAATAATTTAACATCTCATTTGATTTAATAAATAATTGGTTAACAATATTTAACAAGATCGTTAACCTAAAGGTTTCAAAACAACACTTACATGTAACGACTAACGATGACTTAATGACTCAGTTAAAATGTATATACATGTAGTGTTTTAATATATATTCATACACTTTTGAAAGACTTCAAGACACTTATCAAAATACTTCTACTTAACAAAAATGCTTACAATTACATCCTCGTTCAGTTTCATCAACAATTCTACTCGTATGCACCCGTATTCGTACTCGTACAATACACAGCTTTTAGATGTATGTACTATTGGTATATATACTCCAATGATCAGCTCTTAGCAGCCCATGTGAGTCATCTAACACATGTGGGAACCATCATTTGGCAACTAGCATGAAATATCTCATAAAATTACAAAAATATGAGTAATCATTCATGACTTATTTACATGTAAATAAAATTACACATCCTTTATATCTAATCCATATACCAACGACCAAAAATACCTACAAATACTTTCATTCTTCAATTTTCTTCATCTAATTAATCTCTCTCAAGTTCTATCTTCAAGTTCTGAGTGTTCTTCATAAATTCTACAAGTTCTAGTTTCATAAAATCAAGAATACTTCCAAGTTTGCTAGCTTACTTCCAATCTTGTAGAGTGATCATCCAACCTCAAGAAATCTTTATTATTTACAGTAATATATCTTTCTAATACAAGGTAATACTCATATTCAAACTTTGATTCAATTTCTATAACTATAACAATCTTATTTCGAGTGGAAATCTTACTTGAACTTGTTTTCGTGTCATGATTCTGCTTCAAGACCTTTCAAGCCATCCAAGGATCCTTTGAAGCTAGATCCATTTTTCTCATTTCCAGTAGCTTTATCCAGAAAACTTGAGGAAGTAATGATGTTCATAACATCATTCGATTCATACATATAAAGCTATCTTATTCGAAGGTTTAAACTTGTAATCACTAGAACATAGTTTAGTTAATTCCAAACTTGTTCGCAAACAAAAGTTAATCCTTCTAACTTGACTTTTAAAATCAACTAAACACATGTTCTATGTCTATATGATATGTTAACTTAATGATTTAAAACTTGGAAACACGAAGAACACTGTAAAACTGGACATACGCCGTCGTAGTAACACCGCGGGCTGTTTTGGGTTAGTTAATTAAAAACTATGATAAACTTTGATTTAAAAGTTGTTCTTCTGGGAAAATGATTTTTCTTATGAACATGAAACTATATCCAAAAATCATGGTTAAACTGAAAGTGGAAGTATGTTTTCTAAAATGGTCATCTAGACGTCGTTCTTTCGACTGAAATGACTACCTTTACAAAAACGACTTGTAACTTATATTTCTGACTATAAAACTATACTTTTTCTGTTTAGATTCATAAAATAGAGTTCAATATAAAACCATAGCAATTTGATTCACTCAAAACGGATTTAAAATGAAGAAATTATGGGTAAAACAAGATTGGATAATTTTTCTTGTTGTAGCAACGTGAAAATTGGTAACAAATCTATATTAATCATATCCTAGCTAACTTATATTGTATTATACATGTATTCTAATATATTATGTAATCTCGGGATACCATAGACACGTATGCAAATGTTTTGACATATCATATCGACCCATGTGTATATATTATTTGGAACAACCATAGACACTCTATATGCAGTAATGTGGGAGTTAGCTATACAGGGTTGAGGTTGATTCCAAAAATATATATACTTTGAGTTGTGATCTAGCCTGAGACGTGTATACACTGGGTCGTGGATTGATTCAAGATAATATATATCAATTTTTTTTTCTGTACATCTAACGTTGGACAACTAGTTGTAGGTTACTAACGAGGACAGCTGACTTAATAAACTTAAAACATCAAAATGTATTAAAAGTGTTATAAATATATTTTGAATATACTTTGATATATATGTACATATTTGTTATAGGTTCGTGAATCGACCAGTGGCCAAGTCTTACTTCCCGATGAAGTAAAAATCTGTGAAAGTGAGTTATAGTCCCACTTTTAAAATCTAATATTTTTGGGATGAGAATACATGCAGGTTTTATAAATGATTTACAAAATAGACACAAGTACGTGAAACTACATTCTATGGTTGAATTATCGAAATCGAATATGCCCCTTTTTATTAAAGTCTGGTAATCTAAGAATTAGGGAACAGACACCCTAATTGACGCGAATCCTAAAGATAGATCTATTGGGCCTAACAAACCCCATCCAAAGTACCAGATGCTTTAGTACTTCGAAACCGAAGGGTGTCCCGGAATGATGGGGATATTCTTATATATGCATCTTGTTAATGTCGGTTACCAGGTGTTCACCATATGAATGATTTTTATCTCTATGTATGGGATGTGTATTGAAATATGAAATCTTGTGGTCTATTGTTACGATTTGATATATATAGGTTAAACCTATAACTCACCAACATTTTTGTTGACGTTTAAAGCATGTTTATTCTCAGGTGAATACTAAGAGCTTCCGTTGTTGCATACTAAAATAAGGACAAGATTTGGAGTCCATGTTTGTATGATATTGTGCAAAAACTGCATTCAAGAAACTGATTTCGATGTAACATATTTGTATTTTAAACCATTATGTAATGGTCGTGTGTAAACAGGATATTTTAGATTATCATTATTTGATAATCTACGTAAAGCTTTTTAAACCTTTATTTATGAAATAAAGGTTATGGTTTGTTTTAAAAATGAATGCAGTCTTTGAAAAACGTCTCATATAGAGGTTAAAACCTCGCAACGAAATCAATTAATATGGAACGTTTTTAATCAATAAGAACGGGACATTTCACATTCCAACCTTAGTATTGCCGAAACTTTTGTTGGCAACCGATACTCGTTTTCTTCTAATCTCGGGAAAAAATTATGGCAAGCAACCGAATGGGTCACGGGTTATATGATATGGAAAAATAGGAATACCGTCACGTTTTCTAAATCTAAACCAACATGTGCCATGGTATTCAAAGAAATACAACTTAAATGTTTCGAATGGTTCTCCAATATAATAAAATGGTTAACAATTGACTGGGACGTTTGGCTTGCAAATCCACGCGCTTACGATTCTCATGCTTTAACTTCAAGGCGATCCGGGATTGGTTAATTTCTATGTACTCCACGCAGGTTTTTTGCCCCACTCCTGAAGTAGTCGTTTTGGTAGGGAGAATTTGGGATGGTTCGGGATGCTTTGTCGTTGAATTGCCAACACTGTGTTCCGTATCCATCCCAGCTTGTCTAGTTAATTCTTTTCAAGTTCAATCTCGCCCTTAATGATAATGAACGGACTAAGGCGTTTTCCTGCACACTTGTGGAGTTCCATCATCTCGGATTTAATAATATTCTCATTTTCGTATTTTTCTTTTTAGTGTAATGTAGGTTTATATATGTAACCGAAATACTTTGTAATTGTTTTATGTTGGTATATATAATATATACTTCTTTGTCGAAAAAAAAACGTGAATTATTTAATTATATAGTATTATATTAATTTGCATCATCTTTGTAGTTTCCGTATTTTCAAAAAGTATTTTTATGAAACAAGTATAACCGGTCTTGAAAAAGCCGGTTTGACACATGTCAAGGAAAACCGATTTTCCCACAACCGGTTTTACACATTTCATTTCTAACTGTGTGTAACTGATGTTCAAAATCTTGTATGTGGACAACCAATTTTCATAACACCGGTTTGTAAGTCACGTTTCAGACAAAGACAAACCGGCAATAGGAAGGCCGGTTTGACCCTTACTTTTTTGACCTCAAACCCTAATTGATTAACCCTGAATAATCCGATTTTAGTAACTTCGGCTTTATTTAATGTCGTATCATTCTTTATATGTAAAACATAAAACACATATAAAAACATAAGTTTCTCAAAACTATTTTTAAATATTAATTTTAACACATTTCACTAGTTAATAAATTTTCAAAAAAAAAAATAATAATAAAAAATAAAATGGAAGATGATTATGATTTTCTTGCAAATTTAACCGAATCTGAAATTTCTGAACCAATATTAATCCTCGACTATTCATCTCGATCTCAACCTCAAATCATAACATCACCACCATCGCCGCCACCCCCGCCAGTTCTAGACCGTCTTCATGAAAATCTTCGAACATATGAAACTCATGGTCTTCTTTCAAATTGACCTTTTAAAAATCAAAACATGATACAACTATGCCTTATTATTTCGCCTTAAATAAATAGTCATTTCGTAAATGAAAATCAGGTTTGCAATGTTTATTTTGTAATTTGCTCTAGCGTTTTACTAATTGCTTTTTAATATATCTTATAAATTCAAAAAAAAAAAAAAAAACAAATAATAATAACCAGCTTCATTGGAGAGGTGACTGGTGAGTTCAAAATCGACAGGACATCCTGTCTTTATGTAGATGATTTTTAGCGTAATTCCTGTAAATATTCTTAACGCACATAAACATATTACATAAATGTTCAATTATTAACTTTATAGTGACAATTATTTAATTGTTTTTTCCTTATTAACAATAGAATTGAGAGTCCAGATCAAAAAAGTACTGAGTATTTATTTACGTGAGTAGCTTATTTAATCAAGTCAGATTGACCAATTCATCGTGGGCTTTAGACACTTAACTTATTTTGGGCCAGAACTTGCTAACTTATTTTGATCCTGGCCCAGTACAACAAATGACAGTTTTAGCGAGGAAATATGTGCTCGCAGCCTCTAAATAAGGTTTAGACAAATACTTCGTTCCAAGTATCCTTATTGCCATAAATATTTTAAGGTACTGCAAGGACTAGTTTTGTGTAGTAAAAGAAGAAAAAATAAATGGAAATTGCTCTCTTTTTTATCATTGAATTTGAATTAGACTGGAATAAAATCAAAAACATAAAGAGATTTATTTTATTTTTTTTGAAAGGCAAACTCACACACACACACCCCACCACGAATTAATCACGAAATATATATACAAATTGTCCTAAGCAGGACTCGAACCCCCAACCTCCTGGTTGGAAGGGCCACTTCGATACCGCTGGACCAATGACCATTTGGTTAAAAAAAAAAAAACATAAAGAGATTACATATTGCGATGATTATTTTTAGGGAGTTGATCCGTACACCACTTATTTTTTTGCCATACACCACCAAACTACAATCTTTGACTATTTTACCCTTTCTAACTCAAGGCCCTTTTCCCTAAATTAATTATGAGAAAGGGTAAAATGGTCTAAAATTAAATTTTGGTGGTGTATGGCAATAAAGTAAGTGGTGTACGTATCAGCTCCCTTATTTTTAAGATATTGCAAGGACTAGTTTTGTATAGCAAAAAAAGGAAAAGAGATGGAAATTGCCCTTTTTTATTATTGACTCTGAATTTGACGGGAATAAAAATAAACAAATAAAAAAACATTAAAGAGATTACCTATCGCGAGACCGTTCTCGCAATAGGATTATTTACACAACAAAATCAACAATGTCCAACTTTTTTATTTTACATAAAAAAAAAAGTATTATTATAAATATAGAACGCTCCATAGCAAGACGCTAAGAGAGGAATTACATGGCATTTGAAGCCCTGAGTTCCAATTAGAAACTGCATGAACCTCGGTTTTTTAGCCAACGAAAATATTACATTTTAATGACATTAAATAAATTACATCTACGAATAACAATATCATTAAAAACTATGTCGTTTCGGAATCGTTTGATGGGCTTTATGGAGGACATTGGTGTTCTTGCCTTTCACTGCCTTTTATCTTTTTTGTTCCAGTAGCAGTAGCTCTTGATCACTGTCGTTCAAAGTATACATACTAGTCGAGTTCGGTTATACGGTCGATTTTGGATTAATCCAAGACTAATGGTTTTCCGAACGGCAAATTAATTCAGTTTTTTTTTTTTTTTCGTTTAGTCGTCCAACCAAGCTCTGTTATACTACTACTCATCAGCAAGATGAACATGCATCGAAGAATGTCAATCTTATAATCCAAATGGTAGGTGTCGTGGACTTGTGGTACTAGACAAGTTTTTAATTCAACTAAATCGAGGTTACTTAAAAGTGCATTTTTAAGGAAACAAATCTTGACTATAAATATAAACAGTCCAATTTATTCGAGTATCTTTCGGGAGTTGATATTTCCAACATCCTTTTTACTTCTTCCACCAAAATTTTAAACAACTTCCCAAAATACCCTTATGTAATTAACCTTTTTTGAAAGCTAAATTAGATAAATTACAATCCTCTGAAGTTACATCATATACCCCTTGATGCTCCAAGGCAAAAACTCAACTAATATGAAGTACAGTATCAAATTAAAATGAAGAAGCCTATGAAACATTTGGGTATATTAAGTTTCAGTTATAAAGAATTGTTAGCTTTCTTTCTAGTGATTTTAGCCTATCATCATTCACCTTATGGATGATATATTTTTTTTTTTAACAGCGATTGGGATCACCCGAGAGGGACTTTACCACCAGTTGCGATCATCTCTCGTTTCAACTATGCCGATGCAGCGATAATAACCCCGCCCCCATCGCTGCCCGGGAGGAAACCTTGAAACCGATCCAAGGGCACGGCCAAGTAAAACCCACCTCCCCTTTACCCCCCAAACGATATGGGAAAGATGCCATGGGTGGATACTTCTTGGCAGGGATGAAATTATGTTTTTTAATATGTAGCTAACGGGGGTCGAACTCCTGACCTCCCCTAAAAGAAGCATGCCATCAACCGCTGAACCACCTCACAACTTCATGATATTTAATTTCATTACAATACTAAATCAACAACCATGTGAAAATTAAAGTGAGGTAAAGAAGTTCAACAAGCTTACACTCTCAAATTAAAAGCTTTAGCGGAAGTGCAGGTATTCCATCATATATGCCACTTCAATGATTTTGGGTGTGAGATGAGAAGTTAAAAACAATTGTCGAAAAGTATTATAAGACTGTTCCTAACCCTGCATGTGACATCACAGGCAGATTTGTACTTTTTGACTCAAAAAGTGCATTTGTCTGTGAAGTAAACAACAAAATTAAATAAATTACATATTAAATAAAAAAATACATAAATTAATTTTTCATAAGAACTTAAAAATACATAAATTAACGATTACATAGATTTAATAAAAAAAAAACTAATTCGCATTGCGAAAACTTGCTGGAAGGTTCCAGATATGCTCGACTAAATCCTCGGTAAGTTGGTTGTGCATGTCTCGATCCCTTATTTCTCTTGCGATAATGTCTCGATCTCGTCCTCTGGTCCGTATACGTTCCATACCATTTTTCATTTCTTCGGTAGTGAATCTTTCTTCCCATTTAGAAAGTGCAAAGTCGTTATCTTCAAGTATCATGTTATGTAATATGAGACAACATTCCATCACTCTTCACATCCTGTTAACTGACATTTGATATCGGCTAAAAAGTCACGTTTTTACCCCCCGATATTAGCCCCATTTATGATAAAGTAATTGACTTTATCATCTATATAAGCATTTATTTGCTTCATTTGGTAGATTATGTTATTACAAAGGCTATGTTTCAAGAATCACTAAAAACGAATGAAAAACGGGGAAATACGAGCAAAACCGGCTAAGACGATTAACTCGCGTTTAAATAACTTATTTTATAATTTTTGGAAAAGTTTATTTACTTAATCTCCCGTTGTAGGATATTTAATTACGAACGCATGGGCACAAGAATCGTCAAAAACTGAGCTAAAACGGCGAAAGACAAGTTACGATCCAGCAAACGGCTTGCCAAATGGCCTACCATAAGGGAAAACGGCCTTCCAGCAAACGGGCACCAAAAACAACTTGCCCTGGCAAACGACCTTGGCAAACGGGCTGCCAAACGGCCTGCCAGCCGTTTGCCAGGAAAATTTTTCCTATTTAAAGAGCTTTTTGCATTCATTTCAACACACATCAATTCTTCACTTCTCTCTCAAATATCTCTCTATAGTCGTTCTCTAGTGATCTATAGGAGATTAGTTCTCTCTCTACTTTCTCTCTCTAGATTCTAGAGAGATAAAAGTACAGAGATTAGGAAAATAATTATCTCTCTATTGTCGCTCTCTAGTGATCAATAGGAGAATAGTATGTAGTTAGTAGTAGAAGCTATCGAGCATTGTAACGCTATGGATATTATAAAGAAATACAAGTGTTATTCTGCCGATATTATTCGGTAACATCTATCCTTTCTTTTATTAATTTATTATAATATTCCTATTTGATGTTGTGATTTACTAATATTAGAAATGTTTGTTGCCATGATGTGTGAGTAATTGCTTGATTGTTTGCCATGATTTAATAATGTTAGTTAAGGATGATTATCGTTTCGTACTCGCTTTCTGTCTATGATATTAAACCTCGTTATTATCGTCCTTCCACCAATAAACGTGATTAAAACCTTTTATAAAGTCGACATTATAAAGGTAATTAATTATCTGTGTTTATACATTGGTCAAGGTATGAACCCATCGGAAATACTATAAAGTACATGGGGAATTACCATAGGACCATATCATGACATTGGTCAAGAGTATAAGACTCGAGAAAATACTGTTTCAACAGTAGAGTATAGTGTTGATGTACTATAGGACCACTTGAGCATGGTCAAGGTTAAAAGCTATGGAACCACTATAAGTCTAGTACATGGTGGATAACTAAGGGATTTATTAGGTAGATTTAAGTAAGGGCTGGTTTAAATCATAAATGGGAATTTAACGCGCTACAATACAAACTAAATTTATAAGTCTTTAAGGATGACTGAGAACTATTAGAAGTTCTAATTTGTCTACAAACCCTTAGATTTTATCAAACCATTGACAGAAAGGGATTCGAAACACAATCATAACCACTCACTTGGGTGATACACTAAGGTGTTAAGAAAGGTTGGATATTCTATATATATGGCTATGCTACTCTATTCGTGCGCCCAGGGTATGCATTGCATCCAAGATGGGTCGCTTATATCCTTAAACCAGATAAAGCGTCGGGAGTTGAGCATAGTCCATCCGATCAGAATCTTTAAAGCCTAGTTTCTCGCGGGAAACCACTTAGTAGGGAATCTAGTGTTCACACCAAGGTATATCTATCCAAGGAGTGTCTCGCCATCATCCTAATACTACGTTATCTTAAATCATGGTGAACCACGTCTTCTTTGTCCTTAGCTGTTGCATGCTAGCTAGCTTATTTTAATTATATTGCTTTAATATTTTAAATACAATTATAAATCAAATCAACCCAACTATTGTCTTTACACAATTTGATATTCCGGATAAAGTGGTGTCTAGAATAAACCGGTTGGACTTGGTTGTTGGATTTTTCGAACAGTCGCCAATTTATTGGGACCAAAAGGATCCTGCCTCTCCACACAAGGTGTACCTGGCCACTAGTCTTGGATACTAAATTGTGTATAAACCCAATCTTAATTACTAAATTATCTGAATAAGCTCCGTTTCAAATTCGACCGCTCAAGGAACGACCCTAGGTCATATTTTCCCTTGCTAACCCATAGGAAGGAATAATAGATTTAGGCCCAGCATATATAAATTAAACAATCAACTTCTCCTGTTGATATCCTGAATTGACGTTTTGCGACCTAACGACACCGCATAAATAAACCGTCCGATTCGGGCATATCATAGGAGTAGTTAAATTTTTGGCGCCGCTGCCGGGGAGCGGTAGTACGATTTGGAGCCTGTTTAGATTAGTTAGTTTTTAAGAGACCCTTTTGACTGAGACTAGCTTTGTCAGAAATTACTAGTTTACCGTAGTTAGTGTAACGACCCAAACCTCGTTATACCTAAAAACACGCCTAAAAAAAAAAATTTCTGGGTCAGTACATCTGGACGGCGTCCAGCATTCTGGACGGCGTCCAGCATTCTGGACGGCGTCCAGCATTCTGGACGGCGTCCCAATGAACTACCAGAAACTGATCACGGGGTTCAACTTACATGAGCGGAAAACCCGCTTCCCGACATTTTGAAGTGAAAACCTTTTCACAACATGTTATTATAAGTTAAACTAAAGGATTTCCATCACCAAAACAAGTTTTACAATGCCGGGCCCACATCGGCCCAAATTACACGTTTTGTACAAAATATATAAGTTTCGACCGTGCTAGTTTAATTTCCAAACTACACTTCAAAGTGTCGGGAAGCGGGTTTTCCGCTCATGTAAGTTGAACCCCGTGATCAGTTTCTGATAATTCATTGGGACGCCGTCCTGGCCTTCAGAGCTGGACGCCGTCCAGATGTACTGACCCAGAATTTTTTTTTTAGGCGTGTTTTTGGGTATAACGAGGGTTGGGTCGTTACAGTTAGGTTAGATAATATTAGCTTAATTTAGATTAATTAAAAAGTTTAAAATGGACTTCCTTATTAGTGAACCTTTAGGATGGTTTAACCTACTTAGATCGCTAAGAATTCTTCCGACACATCCTTTCTTCTATCCGATATCATACATTGTACCCATCCGACGAGATCCACACTTACCTGCCGATAGTTCGACGATGGCCGCACGTATCACTCTCGCTGACATCACCAAACCCTCGTTAGAAGGACGAGGAGGACCGATACTCTATCCAGAGGTTAACGGGGCGTCTTTTATGCTTAAGCATAGCATCATACAACTCATTCATAACCATTGCCAGTTCCACGGCTTACCAATTGACGATCCCAACTCTCACTTAGATAGATTCATCTCCGTATCCAACTCATATAAGCAAAACGGGGTTGAACAAGATGTAATTCGTCTATATCTGTTCCCATATTCCTTAACACTTTATGCAAAAGCCTGGTTTGAGGGGTTAGAACCCAACTCTATCACCTCATGGGAGGAAATGGCAACAACTTTCTTAATCAAATACTTTCCCCCGTCAAAACAAATCAGACTTAGGAATGATATCGTAAACTATGCGATGAATCACTCTACGCTGCATGGGAAAGATTCAAACACTTGCTTCGAAGATGCCCGAATCACCGTCTTGAGAGCTCTGATCAGATTTTGACCTTCTACAAAGGTCTGAATCAGAACAATAAGTCTACTCTTGATGTTGTTTCTCAAGGTAACTTCATGAAATTCACTGCTGACGAGGCCTGGAGATTAATCGAGGAGATGACTATGCACCATCACGATTGGAACACGGAAGAGCACATTTCATCAGTAACACCGCTTTCCGCCTCCGATCCTATCGAAAATAAAACCATCAAATCTCTCTCGGACCAAATAGAATACCTCACCAAAGAAGTAGGAGAGCTAAAGAAACTCCCGCGACATTTGTCTCAAGTGCAATTATGCCAGAATTGTACTGACCCACATCCTGCCAAGGTATACGAGGCTGAATGTGAGAACACTGTTGCCTACTCCGATAAGATCCTAGCTCATCCGCACAACCTACCTACCAAACCCACTACCTCACCAGAGATAAGTCCAGACGATGTCCTACTGCGTATCATCAACATGATCACAGCAAGACAAGACGCGGTTGACTTAGTCATGACTAATCACTTGAGTAGTCTTGAAAATCAAATAAGCCAGCTAAATCAATGTCTCGATTCTCTAGGTTGTCCTAAAAATGACTCAAAGGTGGCACATAGCCAACCTTCAGTTTCTTCTAAGGAGGAGAAACTAACTAATACCCGTTCGGTAGTAGTCATTGAGTCATCACCTAAACCTACTGGGAAAACACCTATTCCATTCCCGAGCCGTCTCAAGCAAAGACATAACAAGATGAAATCTTTCAAGCTTGACGGTAAATTTTTGGACACTGTGTCTAAAAATCCTCATAGTAAGAAGTATTTTAGGAAACTCCTATCAACCAAGGATAAGGTACCCGAAGTACCCAATATCCTGCTGAACGCGGATTGTTCAGCCATTCTCTTAAACACTCTTCCTGAAAAACTAGGGGATACCGGACGATTTACCCTTCCTTGTTCTATCTATCAATCTGGTACTATCTATTCTCTCGCTAACCTTGGTGCCAGCATCAATCTCATGCCCTACTCACTGTTTCAGACACTCGAAATTGGAAACCTTAACTCTACCAAAATGAGCATCCAACTAGCTGACCAATCCACTAGATATCCTAAGGGAATAGCTGAGAACGTCATGGTTAAGGTCAATAAATTCCTCTTTCCGACTGACTTTGTGGTTATGGACTATAAAGAAGACATGAAAACCCCTATCATCTTAGGAAGGCCTTTCATGAATACAGCCAAAGCGATCGTTGACGTTTATTCACGGACTAATACCTTGAGGGCCCGTGAAGAAGAAGTCAATTTCACGATCGACGAGTCTGTATGTCCTTCTTATGGTAACAACGAAGTATATACCATATCCACTAGAAAAGTCACCTCTTATTCTGAGAATGAAGAGAAAAAGATAGAAGTAGAAGACAAGAAGAATAACCACTCCACACATACCCAATCTTCATTCCCGCCTTATTTTGATCTTTTAATGACTAGAGAGGAATTCGTTCTAGAAGAACTCTCTGAACCAATTATTCTTGAAACTCCCGACCGGAGTGACGAGGAGGTGGATGAAGAAATTGAAATGGAGAGCCCGGATGAGAAGAAGGAGATGGAAGATTCTAGCACCGAAGTAGTTGTTAATGTTGCTACCACATTGGAGACGTCAATGGACATCGTCCCACCTCTATGTCTAGAGTACAACATTACGACCAACCTGAAGTCACAAAGAAGAAAGAAGAGTTTTGCGTCAGGGCTACCCTATAAACCATCACTCAAATACATAATGACATACACATCATGGAGTGATGAGGACCCGTTTGACCAACCCGCATAAATCAAGTAGGTAAAAGAAGTTGATGACTTTGTTATACCTCAAGTTAAACATAACATTCACTTCAAACTACCTTCTCCTCTTATTGGACATACCGTATTCTATGTCCGCTTCAATCTCATTGGTATGTTCCAATATTACCTCTCGTGTCTACTGATGAATACAAGGGAACCGCCTAGATTTCCTGAGAAATAAGGCTAGAGTCAGGCTCGTGGCTCGAACAAAAACAAGCGCTTCTCGAAAGGCAACCCGTGTGTTTATTTTTCTATAGCTTTAGTAGTAGTTAGATTAGGATAATTAGGTTAATTGAATAAATGAGAAAGTGAAACTTAAAATGAGATTTTCAAAGTTTCTTACTTGTCATGAACTTAATTGCATATTTTCAAAAGTCTTAAAATTAAAGGCAGTTAACACATTAAGTGTGGGATTAAGCTTTTTAGTCATACACTGATTTGTTAAATTTTCAAAAACCTAATTTTGAAACCCTCAAGTTTTCAAATAACTTTTTCATCAAAACGCAAATCAGTGAGTCTATGGCCTAAAGCTTAATCACTCGTCTAGGTTTGATCTTTTCCATTTTTACAAGTAATAGACAGTTATTGATGCCTCTGGTGGAGACTCTTTGAATAATGATGAAACGACAAGGAAAGCTGTTGATTATTTCATTGCAAGTTATTGGTGGATGGTGTATGGAGGATGAGAATGCCCTAATGAGCTCGAGTACACTTCAAGAAGACCAATTCAGATCCAGCAGAAGATGGTTCCGACTCAGTCTACCTTTAGATCCTCAGCTCACAACCGCACCCAAGGGGAGTAATTCGTTTCTTTCTCTTCGTTTGTTTATTTTGTTTCGTTATATCCTTAAACTATACCCTATCCTAAGCTTATCACTAAGTGTGGGATTCCAACCCAATATTGAGCTTAGATACATTTTTCAACATGTTCAAACTCTAAGTGTGGGATTCTAGTTCCCTAAAATCTAAAAATGAACATTAGGGACAATGTTCCTCTAAGTGTGGGATCGCGGTGTAGTACACCGTAATTAACTACGGGATGCTTGGAAAATGTTCTTAACTTAAAATTTTACTATGATTTTCGAGTATACCTACTATTTAGATTCTTTGTCCTCAACGTAAATTTTTCAAAAATTTTGGCTAAATGAGACTTTCTGAAAAAGTACTTTCGAAAATCAAGCGTGTTTGTTCTAAAATTAAGACAAATGAGGACAGAAATCTTCTTAAGGATGAAACGATTCTCTAAAAGAGCATTGCATGACTAGGCATTATGGACCCAATATAACTGTTGTGAGGCACCCCAAAAAATGGCCTAATAAGCATTCATTTTTGATGCTTCACTATCTTTTCCGTTGAGAGTGCCGATGTTAGCGTTTAGAGTTAGAACTTGACCTTGACATACATTTCAAGGCCAATGGTTAGTAAGCGCCATACGTGGTGTAGGTACGATACTCATTCCGAAATCATTCTGAATAGAGAAGACAGAAACCATCCGTTTCCATTTCCACTCCACGCATTTAAACCGACCAACTCACACCAAAGAGTTGATTAATCAGAAAATACTCACCCCAAATTCACTATCAATACGTTACCCTTTCCACCCTCTTTTCTTTCTCATTTCCAAAATCTAGAAATTCAAAAGAGATAGATCGACCAAGTTTACTTCAAACACTTGTCAAAAATTCCAAAATTCCAGGTTGTTTTTGATAGGTCATAAAAGACCTATTTCTGGTGAAATACCTTTCTATCTGGGCACAAGAATAAATAGACAAAGTTATGAAGATGGGATATGAAAAAAAAAACTATTGAGCAAAGTCTCAAAAATAAAGAAGAGAAAAGTTTACTTCGGTTTTGCAGTCTGCATCACCTACAGGAAATAATGGACTGAAACCTGAAACCCTATCTTGTCAAAATCGGATTTATGATCTTTTTACATTTATTTATATCACCATTATCATAAATTCAAACACAAACATCACCAAGAACACAATTCAAACTGAGTTTAATACATCAACAAAATCATCCCTTGTAATTACAATAAACATGAATCCCACATTCAAAAAATGTCTATACTTTGTCCATTTATTGTTCATTTTCTTTGGGGAGGCCAAATTTGTTTTCAAAATGGTTGACTTACTGGTGATAACACAACAAATAGAATGAGTTTTGTGTTGAACACCAAGGTTAATTGTATGGAGTTAAACCAAGGTGAGGCTAGTAATACTTTTTCATTCGATGATGACCAAGAAGCTTCATGGATTTTTTTGATAAAGAGACCGGTTTTATTACAAAAGGAATGGTGTTCGAGAACAAAGTCGAACTTATATATGTTATTCAGAAATGGAATATAAACAATAATAGGGAAATCATTGACACACAAAGCAAGTCCGGTTATTGGCCAGCAAATTGTAGAACAACTAGCTCAAATTACAAGGGTCCACAAGAAAGATATCATTGTTGCTGGACTGTAAGTGGTTCGTGTCACAATAGATACAGGGTATGAAAATTTTCAAAATGGAAAGATGAACACACTTGTTATGGAAACGTCTCGAAAAACAACAATCGTTGTTTAACATAGCTTAATTGCTAGTGAAATTTCCCATCAAGTAAATTTAAACATTGTTTTTCCTGTTAAGAACATCCAAGCACAAATAAAAATGACTTTTATCATATATGCCCTTCTTAACTTCTAAAATCACATATTTATCCAACAAAGGAGGATAATATCATATATATATATATATATATATATATATATATATATATATATATATATATATATATATATATATATATATATATATATATATATATATATATCAATTTTAAACACTTAAATGTATCATATATGTCCAATTAAAAAAATAATATCATGTATGTCCATTTTAAATACTCAAACTCATCATATATACTCATTCATTAAACTAATAAACTAGTAATTTTATTAATTAATTAATCTTGCAAATTGAATATCATTCAAATAATTGCAATATGATATGTGATCACTGATGGTTAAAAAATTAATGGAAATAGTGTGTTAATTTTCAAACAACACACACTTCAAACACTCCTTAATTATTCATTCATCCCAGTTATGAGCTTTATAGTGCAAACTATTTAGTGCTTACCCATTTCTCCAAGTTTGATCTGAAAAAAACAAACAATAAAGTATTATCGTAGTATTTCATACCAAATGTTCGAAACTTAGTATTGTGATATGTATATAATCACTATAGATTCCACATGGTCCAGACAAATGAAACAGATAGAACTATGTTTATATGGAACAAACTTCATTAATGAACATTGATTGGATTAATTTTCAATCTAACATTCATCGCTATAAATTGGAAATACAACTCGAGTCATAGTAATTTAAATTTGCACGGTAAAACCAAATTATTAGATTGGTATTGGAATGAATTTAGTATATATGATTAATTTAAGTATTTAAAATGAGCATATACGATACTATTTTTTTAAGTGGGTATATATGATATGTTTAGTGTTTAAAATGAGCGTATATGATATTATCTTCTTTAAGTGAGTATATATGTTGAATTTACGTGTTTAGAATGGGTATATATGATATTATGTTGTTTAGATGGGTAAATACATGATTTTATGAGTTAAGAGGGACATATATGATAAAATCCCAAATAAAAAATACATGGCATGTGGATGTCCATTACGCTAAAGCATGGAATGCTAGGCGTATTGCAATCGAACGATTGTTTAGAACTTGAGAAAGTAATTTTGTTCATCTACTAAAGTATTTAAATGAACTAGTTTTTACCAATCCAGATACAATTGTTAAGTTTTAAAATGGATCTTAAATTGAAGAAGGTGTCGACACATTCGAATATAATTTTTGGGCATTTGGTCCAGCTATTAAAGCATATAAAAGGTGTAATCTAATAATTTGCATCGATGACACCCATTTGAAAGGTAGTTACAAGGGTAAGCTGCAAACAACAGTTGGGAAAAATGCTAACAATCAAATTATGTGTGTTGCCTTCACAATCGTTGATGAAAAGTAACGATAGTTGGTCTTGGTTTTTGGAAATGTTCCAAGAACATGTTGAAAACATAAAGTTGTGTGTCATCTCTGATCGACACTCAGGTATCCTACATGCAATGGGTGCTCAAACATATGGTTGGGAACATAGGTACAGTATGCGCCACATTCGTAGCAACTTATTCAGCAAATTTATTAAAGTAAAATCACTCAACCACTTATGTTGGACAGCCGGTTCGACATCCAATAAAATACTCTACAAGAATTCCCTCAAAGCCATCAAAAAAGCTAGTATGAAGGCTTGGCAATATTTGCATGATGCTAATTTAAACATGTGGACTATGTATAGGGACAAAGACAGGAGTCGTTGGGATAACACAACGACAAATATTGCTGAGTTCCTCAATAATGTGTTACGTCATGCCCGTATGATGCCGATCAAAGTGTGTATTGAATATACAATTGACTACTGCATACAACACTTCTATGATCAAAGTCGAGAAGCAAGGCAATGTAATCCACCACTTTCCAAGAACAAGTTTAACACCTTTAACGAACGGGCAAAAAGAGCTCAAAGATACAAAACAACATGTTATAACGAACAACAAGGTGAGTTTAAAGTTCAATCAAGTTATCAAAGAAGTGGTGAAGGTGGTACCAATTACACTGTAGAGTATAAACAGAAAAAGTGTTCATGTGAAATATGGCAATACCAAAGATTACCTTGCTCTCATGTCATTTCTGTGTGTAGCATCTACATAAGGATGTAAATACATTGTGTAGTAAAAAGTACACAACTACGGTATGGAGAGAGCAATATAGCCATCATTTTAATCTACTAAGAGACGCGAGTTACTGGGCACCTTTTGATTGGGACATTATGGCTGATCCGACAAGATTGATTAAACACAGTGGGAG
The DNA here is from genome assembly GCF_046630445.1 of Rutidosis leptorrhynchoides. Classification (NCBI taxonomy): domain Eukaryota; kingdom Viridiplantae; phylum Streptophyta; class Magnoliopsida; order Asterales; family Asteraceae; genus Rutidosis; species Rutidosis leptorrhynchoides. Next base: position 39,564,498 of record NC_092335.1, on the reverse strand, counting down.
GAAGAAATCAAAACATTATAAGAATCGGATGGATGAACGTGAAAAGCAAAAACTAAAGTGTGGTATATCTGAAGGTCACAACAGGAATACCTATCCAACTACTAGATTGCCATAGGTTTTTAGAAGTAATTTGTTGTACTATGTTTGTTGTAATCATTTTTTATGTTTTTGAATAAAAGTGTTGTTGAAATATAAAAATTGCACGTTACTAATCTATTACAAGTAACTTTAATTTATAAAAGATCTAGGTGCATAATAGTATTCACCATGACTATCATACATCGTATGAACTCAAGTGCGTCTTCAAAAACTCCAAATAAAATATACAACTCAATTTTTCTGAAAGTATACACGCTTTCCCTACTAATGTATACCATTATTCATCATAGCACATTACTTCAGGTTCAACAACTCCTTGTTTGTAATAGTATATGTCCATTGAAGTTGGATTCTCTGGTAACCTTTCTCGAAGGAACTCTATCAACTTCTCCATATTAAAGCCGCGAACATCTGCATTATCATACGTCATTTTATGCCCTTCAGAGAGTTTCATTTTTTCATCATTCCATACAAAATCACAACCATGATACACGTCAATTGAAACGTATTTCGGATCCATTTTAGTTATGTGTTTATGCAACAATCAAAATTCACTTTTATAAGCATACATCTAAAATAACCCGGCATTTTAAAGTCCGATTTTGGACCTTTCAGAAAAACAATAAAAAATCGGTGTTACAAAATCCGATTTGTCAGGTACCAGACATGTCACAAAAAGAAATTAAAGATATGTTACTGTTACCTTTTACTGTTCGTTAACCTTCACTATTTGTCAGCTTTTACTGAAACCAGTTTTAAAAATGCTGGTTTATTAAAAATACACTAGTCTATATAAATCGACCTATATTAGAAGAAACCAATGTATCACTCTCCTCTCCAAACAAAAATTCAAATTGAAAACATGTCACCAATTCTTGTTCAGATTAATGTCTATTGAAATGGTAAGTTTTCACAACAATTCACTCGTTACTCTGGGTACACTATAAAGCAGTTCCCAAATGTTGATGTTAGTTCAATGACAATTTCAAAGGTGTTTGAGTGGGTCAAAGAAAACAGTTTGGTGGAACACTCGGGCGTGATGTTTTGGAATGAAGCTAAAGGAAAATTCGAGTATCTTTGCAACGAAGATGAATGGAATGTAATAAAAATAGAAGCAATTGTGAAACAGCAACCTCTTCGCTTGAATTTGGTTTAATTATGTGTTACATCTACTTTATGTGTTGTTTTTAATTTACTTTAATTATGTATTTTTAATTTCAAAAAATTATAACTGTGTCATTGTTATCAATAAAAGTGTTGTTCAAAAAATTTGTATTTGCAGATTACTATTAATAATATTGTGATGTTTGTAGTGTTTTTTTTTTTTTTTTGGATTTAAGATAATAGTAGCATAATGATAATGCTAAAAACGAACATATATTTCATAGCATTATTCCTCAAGAAAGACAAGCTTTTAGTTGCAATTGTTCTATTTACAAGTGAGATTCGTTTAAATAATAAAAGGTGAAGACAAAAGACAGATTCGACGAATTGAAGACGCAAATGACCAAAAAGCTCAAAAGTACAAAAGAAAATCAAAGAGGTTCCAATTATTGATAAGAAACGTCTCGAAATTACAAGAGTACAAGATTCAAAACGCAAAGTACAAGATATTAAATTGTACGCAAGGACGTTCGAAAATCCGGAACCGGGACCAGAGTCAACTCTCAACGCTCGACGCAACAGACTAAAAATTACAAGTTAACTATGTATATAAATATAATATAATATATAATTAATTATATTAATTATATATATATTATATATATAAAATAAATCGTCGGCAAGAAAGACTCCAAACATGGGTGAGCTGTAAAAGTAAACTCCGCGACTCGCGGAGTTTGAAGGCAAAATTGGCCGCGAGTCGCGGAGCCCCAATTTCTGAAACTCCCTATAAAGCTCGCGCATTCTGATCGTAAAAATTCACCAAATATATCCATCTCTCTATCTATATCGTATATATTTATATTTATATTTTAATTATAATTTTAATTTTAATTTTAATCCTAATAATAAGGGTATATTAGCGAATGTTGTAAGGGTGTAAGTCGAAATTCTGTCCGTGTAACGCTACGCTATTTTTAATCATTGTAAGTTATGTTCAACCTTTTTACATTAATGTCTCGTAGCTAAGTTATTATTATGATTATTTAATCCGAAGTAATCATGATGTTGGGCTAATTACTAAAATTGGGTAATTGGGCTTTGTACCATAATTGGGGTTTGGACAAAAGAACGACACTTGTGGAAATTAGACTATGGGCTATTAATGGGTTTTATATTAACTAAACAATACCTTGTTAATTTAATATACAAACTTATAATTTGACGTATTTATATATAACCACATACGCTTGACTGGGTAAGGTGGGCGGGATATCTATAAATACCAATAATTATTCATTTTACCGGATACGGAACTGGATTAATAGTTAATAAACTTGTTGAAACAGGGGTGAATTACATTCAAGGGTAATTGGTGTAATTGTTAACAAAGTAGTAAAACCTTGGTTTACATGCAGTCGATAACCTGGTGTATTCATTAAACAAAGTATTAAAACCTTGTTACAATTCGAATCCCCAATTAGTTGGAATATTTGACTTCGGGAATAAGAATAATTTGACGAAGGCTTTCGCTCTTTATATTTATGACTGATGGACTATTAAGGACAAATCCGTATGGACATATTAAATAATCCAGGACAAAGGACAATTAACCCATGGGCATAAAACTAAAATCAACACGTCAAACATCATGATTACGGAAGTTTAAATAAGCATAATTCTTTTATTTCATATTTAATTTCCTTTATTTTATATTTAATTGCACTTCTAATTATCGCACTTTTATTTATTGCTATTTAATCGCACTTTTAATTATCGTACTTTTTAATTATCGCAATTTTATTTTATCGCACTTTTATTTATTGTAATTTCATTATCGTTATTTATTTTACGCTTTAAATTAAGTCTTTTATTTATTTAATATTTTACATTAGATTTTAACTGCGACTAAAGTTTTAAAATCGACAAACCGGTCATTAAACGGTAAAAACCCTCCTTTATAATAATAATATTACTTATATATATATTTGTATTTCTATAAAAGTAAACTAATATAGCGTTAAGCTTTGTTTAAAAAGATTCCCTGTGGAACGAACCGGACTTACTAAAAACTACACTACTGTACGATTAGGTACACTGCCTATAAGTGTTGTAGCAAGGTTTAAGTATATCCATTCTCTAAATAAATAAATATCTAGTGTAAAATTGTATCGTATTTAATAGTATTTTCCTGCAAAAATATAAGCTATTTTATATACTACTCTGCTAAAACATCAAGTATTTTTGGCGCCGCTGCCGGGGAATCTCTTAAAAGCCGGAAGCGCAACGCTAATATAAAAGAAAAAAAAATTTATGTATTTTTAAGACTCTGTTAAATATTTAAGTTTTAAAGTTTCTTTATTTTTATATAAGTTTTATTTAAGTATTTTGTTTTTATTTAAAAACATATAAAAAATATATATAAATCTAGTTTTAAGATTTTTATTTATAAAATTATAAAGTAATTCTATTTTTATTTAAGTTTTAAATATAAGTTTTTATTATACACATATTTTTTTTTATAAACAGAAAAATTAAAAACAGAAAATAAAAAAAATAAATAAATAAAGAAAAACGCGTCGAATTTAAATAACCTGTCAGTTGAAAACTGGAACCCCGCGACTCGCGGGGTTTGATGCCTTGAATACCGCAACTCGCGGAGGGTACCTGACACGCGACAGAACCCTAATTCTGCATTAATTACGGGTAATTAATTATTATTATTATTATTTAACCCTAATTATTATTATTATTATAATTAGTTTTATTTTAAGTTTTACTTTTTATTTAATTTGTTTTATTTAGTAAATTAGTTTAATTAAATTGTAAAATTAATAGTTTAATAAAATAAATAATATAAAAATAATATTTTTATAAAAATTGTACTTTTTACAACTTTTTGTATATTTTTATATTTTGTCCCTTTTCAATCGTTTTAACGTAATATTTGTATTTTTAGCTCATATTTAGTTTTAAACTTAGTTTTTACCATAGTTATTTTTTTACTTCTAGATTTTTAGTCTTTGCCGTAGAATTCCTTAAGTGCTTTTTCTTTAGACTAAGATTTAGGTACTTTAGAATTTTGCGACGCCTTTTTAAGTTTTAGTTTCTTTTTAAGTTATTTCCATTTGAGATATAGTTTTACTTGTAAGCTTTAATATTTTTAGACACCTTTTACCTATGTATCAATTATCATTCCAATTAGTAATCTCAATTTGCGATTATAATTTTAAGTTAGTTGTAGTAATAAGGTTAGGTTAGTCAAGTATTTTTAAGTTTTATAAGTTTCTTTTATTTTTCCGTCACCTTTTATTTTTCAACCATTTTTCTTTTTCAACCTTTTTCGACGAACTCTTTTTCTTTCTTATTTCTTGCTATTCTAGTTTTTAGGACATAGATTTTTATTCTACTTAGGACATAGATTTTTATTCTACTTCTTATCTAATTTTCTTAAAATTACGAAAATTTATTTTAAGTGGTTAAATTGATAGACATCAAAATTTTCTGGTTCGTAGTAATAGTTGGATTTGTACGTGGACCGGGTTATTGGAGCCAAACAGTCCTCAATTATATTGAGACCAAACGAATCCTGCCCCTCTGCTGCATCTTTTGGCTATTCGAAACGTGGGCAAAATCAGAAAAGTCTATTGATTGGATAACTTATTATAATTTTTCTTTCCTTTTAAAAAAAAAACTAATAGGATATTCAGTGAATGCACCGAGCAAGACGTTCACCACCTTTTGTACGTTCACCACCTGTAACTAGATCAAGACATTTAGCAAATATTACTGCCGTTGATTTTTCTTTAGAATCGTCATCCAGTCGACCAAGTACTTCAGTTCAAATTTCCGATAATCCATTTTTTGAACCCGACCTCACAATTGAGAATCCGGAGAATATTCAGGAACGATTCGTAGATCCTGAACCACTAAACTTTCCTCCGGAACCACCAATCATTCAAACAGAGATTGTTGAGGAACGAACCATTAAATCAGAATCCTCTAGTGATTCCGATTCAACAAATTCAATTATGGAGAATCTGGAACCTTTAAGTATGGAAGACCGAATGAGAGCTAAACGCACTGGCCAAGGTCACGCAATTACTCATCCAGACATTAATGCGCCAGATTATGAAATCAAAGGACAAATTCTACACATGGTGACTAATCAATGCCAATTTAGTGGTGCGCCGAAGGAAGATCCAAATGAACATTTACGTACCTTTAATAGGATCTGCACACTATTTAAAATAAGAGAAGTGGAGGATGAACAGATATATCTCATGTTATTTCCCTGGACTTTAAAGGGAGAAGCCAAAGATTGGTTAGAATCGTTACCTGAAGGGGCGATCGATACATGGGATGTTTTAGTTGACAAATTTTTTAAACAATTCTTTCCTGCATCTAAAGCCGTAAGACTTCAAGCAGAAATTGTTACGTTCACACAGAAACCGAATGAAACTCTATATGAGGCGTGGACTAGATATGGAAAGTTGTTAAGAGGATGTCCGCAACATGGTTTAGACACCTGTCAAATAGTACAAATATTCTACCAAGGATGCGACATCACTACAAGAAAAGACATAGATATAGCAGCTGGTGGTTCTATTATAAAGAAAACCGAAACTGATGCTTATAAAATAATTGATAACACTGCTTCCCACTCACATGAGTGGCACCAAGAAAAAGATATCGTTAGATCATCTAAAGCAGCTAGAGCCGATTCTAGCCATGACTTAGATTCCATTTCCGCAAAGATAGATGCTGTCGAGAGACGAATGGAAAAGATGACTAAAGATATCCACTCAATACGAATTAGTTGTGAGCAGTGTGGAGGACCACATTTGACAAAAGATTGTCTCAGTATTGAATTAACAATGGAACAAAGAGAGAATATTTCATACATAAACCAAAGGCCTGGAAATAATTATCAGAATAATTATCAACCGCCAAGACCAATTTACAATCAAAACCAGAATTATAACAGAAATATTCCATACAACAACCAACAAGGTCCTAGCAATCAACAAGTATCCAATAATACTTACAACCAGCAAAGACCTAATTTTCAAAATAAACCACCACAACAAACCGATGATAAAAAGCCAAATTTAGAAGATATGATGACGAAGCTAGTTGAAACTCAAACGCAGTTTTTCACATCTCAAAAACAAACCAATGAACAAAATGCTCAAGCATTTAGAAATCAACAAGCTTCTATTCAAAATCTGGAACAAGAAGTGAGTAACCTATCAAGGTTAATAGGTGAAAGAAAACCGGAAAGTCTACCTAGTGATACAAATGCTAACCCCCGGAATGAAACAGCTAAAGCTATTACCACAAGAAGTGGTACAACACTTAAACCACCGGAAATACCTGCAACTTCTGATGAAACTATTCCTACTCCACAAGAACCACAACCTGATCAAGATAAGGAAAAAGAACCGGTAGTTGAAAAGGTTAATGAAGATAACACAGTTAAGGCTAAACCTTATGTTAAATCATACCAACCACCACTTCCTTACCCGAGTAAAATGAAGAAAGAGAAACTTGAAGCCGAGCAATCCAAATTCTTGGATATGTTTAAACAGAAAAATGTAAATCTTCCTTTCATTGATGTGATTTCAGGAATGCCTAGATATGCTAAATTCTTGAAAGATCTAATCTCAAATAGAAAGAAAATGGAAGAACTCTCGGCTGTTACCATGAATGCTAATTGTTCAGCAGTGCTGTTGAATTGGCAGACTTAGGTGCTAGTATAAATCTAATGCCATATTCACTATACGCTAAACTAGACATTGGAGAATTGAAACCAACCAGAATAAGCATACAACTAGCTGATAGATCAATAAAATATCCTAGAGGAATAATGGAGAACATGCTAGTTAAAGTTGGTACTTTAGTATTTCCAGTAGATTTTGTTGTTTTGGACATGGAAGAAGATTCTCAAGTTCCTCTCATATTAGGAAGACCATTCTTAAACACGGCTAAAGCAATGATAGACGTGTTCGGTAAGAAATTAACCCTAAGTATAGAGGATGAGAGTGTTACCTTTTCAGTTGATAGAGCAATGCAACAACCGCAATCTGTAGATGATACATGTTATTATATTCAAACTATAGATGCACATGCAGAATTATTAGAAGAATTTCCAGAATTACAAGGAACAGGAGAATGTTCTTTAGGAGAAGGTAATGAACCAATTGATGAAGCTGAAATGTTAGCTACACTTATAGCTAATGGATATGAACCAACAACAGAAGAAATTCAAATGCTAAAAGAAGAAGACAGATATCGATATAAATCATCGATAGAAGAACCTCCGAAATTAGAGCTAAAGCCACTTCCAAACCATTTGGAATACGCTTATTTACATGGTGAATCTGAATTACCTGTAATAATATCGTCTTCTCTTACTGAAAATGAGAAATCACAACTCATTTCTGTGTTGAAAGCTCATAAACCAGCCATTGCATGGAAGATTCATGATATTAAAGGAATAAGTCCTTCGTATTGCACACATAAAATCCTTATGGAAGAAGGTCATAAAACGTATGTGCAACGCCAACGAAGACTAAATCCTAATATGAAAGATGTAGTTAAGAAAGAGATTATTAAACTGCTAGATGCAGGTTTAATTTATCCAATCTCTGATAGTCCATGGGTAAGCCCAGTTCAATGCGTACCTAAGAAGGGTGGCATAACTATCATTACAAATGAGAAAAATGAGTTATTCCTACTAGGACTGTAACAGGATGGCGTGTGTGTATTGATTATAGAAAATTAAATGACGTCACCAGAAAAGATCACTTTCCCTTACCTTTCATTGATCAAATGTTGGAAAGATTAGCCGGAAATAGTTACTATTGTTTTCTAGATGGATTTTCCGGATATTTTCAAATTCCAATAGCACCCGAGGACCAAGAGAAAACCACATTCACGTGCCCTTATGGTACTTTTGCTTACAAACGCATGCCATTTGGACTTTGCAACGCCCCTGCAACCTTTCAAAGGTGTATGATGGCGATTTTTCACGACATGATAGAAGAATGCATGGAAGTATTCATGGATGACTTTTCAGTCTTCGGTGATACATTTGAATCATGTCTAGTTAATCTGGAACGAATGCTCCTTAGATGCGAACAATCAAATCTAGTTCTTAATTGGGAGAAATGCCATTTCATGGTTAAAGAAGGCATCGTTCTTGGTCATAAAATTTCAAAAGAAGGAATTGAAGTGGATAGAGCTAAAGTAGATGTAATTGCTAAACTTCCACATCCCACCAATGTTAGAGGAGTTAGGAGTTTTCTAGGGCATGCCGGTTTTTACCGACGTTTCATAAAAGATTTTTCTAAAATTGCCACTCCTATGAATAAACTCCTAGAAAAGGATGCTCCATTCATCTTTTCAGATGAGTGTATCAAATCTTTTAATATTCTTAAAGAAAAACTCACTAATGCGCCGATCATGATCACACCAAATTGGAATCTACCATTTGAACTAATATGCGATGCAAGTGATTTTGCAATGGGAGCCGTTTTAGGACAAAGGATTGAAAAACGATTTCAACCTATATATTATACTAGTAAGACGTTACAAGGAGCACAAACGAACTATACAACTACTGAAAAAGAACTCCTTGCTATTGTCTTTGCTTTTGACAAATTTCGATCATATCTCGTTCTAGCAAAAACGGTGGTCTATACTGACCATTCTGCTCTTAGATACCTATTTTCGAAACAAGATGCTAAACCAAGATTAATCCGTTGGATCTTACTCTTACAAGAGTTTGATATTGAAATCCGAGATAAAAGAGGAGCAGAAAATCTCGCCGCTGATCATCTTTCTCGTCTTGAAAATCCTGAATTAGAAGTTCTAAATGAATCGGCCATACAAGACAACTTTCCTGATGAATATCTATTGAAGATAGATTATAAAGAAATCCCATGGTTTGCAGACTATGCAAACTATTTAGTATGTGGATTTCTTGAAAAAGGATTATCGTACCAAAGACGAAAGAAATTCTTCAGTGATATAAAACACTATTTTTGGGAAGATCCACATCTGTTTAAAAGTTGTCCCGATGGAATAATACGCCGATGTGTATTTGGAGATGAAGCTAGTAAAATATTAAACCATTGTCACACAGGACCAACAGGAGGGCATTATGGGCCTCAACTAACAGCAAGAAAAGTTTATGATGCTGGATTCTATTGGCCTACAATTTACAAAGACGCACACCTTCTTTGCAAATCCTGTGATGCTTGTCAAAGGGCCGAAAAAATAAGTCAACGTGATGAAATGCCACAAAATGTCATCCAAGTATGTGAAATATTTGACATTTGGGGTATTGACTTTATGGGTCCATTTCCAAAATCTCATAATAATCTATATATACTCGTAGCCATTGATTATGTATCTAAATGGGCGGAAGCACAAGCTCTCCCAACTAACGATGCACGAGTTGTAGTCAACTTTTTAAAACGTCTTTTTGCAAGGTTTGGAGCACCGAAAGCTTTAATAAGTGATCGGGGTACTCATTTCTGTAATAATCAACTTGAGAAAGTTCTTAAAAGATATGGAGTAACTCATAAAATCTCCACCGCATATCATCCACAAACAAGTGGACAAGTTGAAAATACCAACCGAGCCTTAAAACGTATTCTAGAGAAAACCGTAGGATCAAATCCGAAGGAATGGCCCATTAAATTGGAGGATGCACTCTGGGCTTTTAGAACAGCCTACAAAACTCCAATTGGAACCACACCTTTTAGACTTGTTTATGGAAAAGCATGTCATCTTCCAGTAGAAATTGAACACAAAGCATTTTGGGCTTTGAAAATATGTAATCTTGATTTACATGAAGCTGGACGTCTACGATTAAGTCAACTAAACGAATTAGAAGAATTAAGACATTAAGCATACGAAAATTCGTTAATCTATAAAGAAAGAACGAAGAAATGGCATGATAAAAGAATCAGAAGTTCAAAAGAATTTAAAGAAGGAGACAGAGTTCTTCTTTTCAATTCACGATTCAAGCTATTTCCTGGAAAATTGAAATCAAGATGGTCTGGACCATTCATAGTCAAAAGAGTTTTCCCATACGGAACGATAGAATTAATAAATTCAAATGGGATTGAATTTAAAGTTAATGGTCACAGAGTTAAACATTACATACATGGTCCGATGGAAGTCGACAACGAAGTTAATCACAATTTCGACACCACAGCTAACTAAGTGTGGGGAGAATCATGTCTTTAAAGGATAATATGTATTTCTGTTAGAGTTAGATTGTCTGTTTTCGTGTAGTTCTCGAAAATGGAACCCGAATGGTCTTTCCCTAGCAGACCCTAAAGAACTAGTCTTCTCCCCCCATTCTGAATTTTTATTTTTTTTTAGGTTTTTACAAAATGAAGACTGCCTGTGAACTAAACCATGGTCTAATGCTACACGCTTTGATCACTAAACGTAATAATGACATACTACCGAGTGAAATAGTATCAGTAATCAGAGAAAGAATGGACGGAGTTAGAAAAGAATCCAGATGCGAAGATAATAAGTTACAATTTGGTAAAGGAAAATCAAAATCCGCAGCGAAAAGAAGAGCACGACACCTAGAAAGATGTCACAAATGCGTAAAATGGTCACATGGAGGTAAATGTTCAAATAATCAAACCTATTCAAATACCGAATTTGTTACTTTATGCAGAGACGGACCGTTCATATGTTTAGAAGAAAAGACACTGAATGTTCGAGGTTACGCCTATGTAGCTATGGAAAACCAATTAAACCGACTATCTTATGAATGGGATAGATCATATAACTAAGAAATCTATTTCACAGGTATGTCTGTACAGTTTTTATTTTTATTTTTATTTTTAACCTTTTGATAGTAAACGCTAATTTGTTCGCTATAAAGTATTAAATTGGTATTAAATAAAATTAGGTTTGGCGACCGAAATTATTGATATCATACAAAAATTTATTACATCACTGCGAAATTTAACGTTTATTCTTAAGGTATAAATATCTTTAATCAATCAACACAAAATATTTCAAAAATTCGTCATGAGTTAAATTAGGTTTTGGAACCGAAATTACTTTACCGAAAAGAGGGGCGCATATTTTTGATAATATTTGATTGATTAAAGTGGGATAAAAAGCCAAAAAGAGTTTTAATTTTATTTTTACCATGTTTTTAAAATTAATATTTAAATCTTAAATTAATATTATAAACTTTGTAAAAACAATATATTTAAAATTGTAAATATTTGAAAAATTAATATAAGTTTGGTGTGAATTTTTAATTTTTAAAATATGAAATTTTAATTTTATGCATTTCAAATTTTAAGTTTGGTGTGAATTTTTAATATTAATTTTGAATTTTATATTTAAATTGTGTGAATTTAAAAACAAAAATTTACTTTATCTCATTAAGTTAAAAATATGATTTTTAAAATTCGTCGTAATTTGAAGACTAGGTCTTTGAACCGAAATTGCTTTACCCGAGGGAGGGACGAGAACTTTTATTATCATTATTTTTAATCTTATTGAATTAAAGTATGCCCAAAAACATTAAAAAAAACCCAAAAATCTTAGCTTTTAAAACAATCGCTACAAAAAGAAAAATTTTAAAATTTTGTCGAAGGACGGACTAGGACATCGATCCGAAACGACCTCGTCCTAAATAACAAAGGAAACAAAATTTTAAAATTAATTAATTAATTGTTTTAATAAGTTAAAGATTATATATAAAAAAAAAATACCAAACTCCGCGACTCGCGGAGTTTGAAGGGGATATCTCCATGAGTCGCGGAGGGAAAAAAAATCAGAAAAAAATATAACCGCAGAACAGATCAGTCCCTAACCCACAAAAACATACTGCGAAAAACTGCACGAAAAAACCCGAGAAAAAACCCCCAAAATCACAATTTTTAACCGTTAATCATCAAATCTTTTACTAAAATCATGTTGAGAAGGATGCTATCAAGGAATTACTCAAGAAAAACGGTAAATTTCTACACCTAAACACCATTTAATCCGAAATTAGTGTTCTTGAGCAATTTTTTGCCCAATTTGATTTTGATGCTTTTTAGTGTAATTAGGCTTAAATTGTTTATGTATTATGCTTGTATAACCTAGATTGATGCTGTTTAACATGATTAGAAGCCTTAAACTTCAAATTTTGAGTAATCTAGGGTTTGTGTTCTTGAGCAAATTTGGGGCTTTTTGATATAAACAGGTTATGGCCGATTTTTGTCATGAATTGTTGCTAAATTAAGTAGTGTAACATGTCTAGGTAGTTAAATGATCCAAACTTTGAGCCTAAACATGATTTTGAGAAATAAAGTGGACTTTTTCAAGTCTAAAATTCATGAACTTGATTTTTGAAAGACAATGCCATTTGAAACTTGTTTAATTGCTAGTAATGATTATTTTGACATGTTATTTGAGTTGAATGCTTATGAACTTGGCGAATATTTTCGTATATGCTTATTTGAAAAAGTGTAGATTTGATGAAAATGTGAAAATGAGCTTAAGTTTGATATAAATTGATCATGTCATTGTGATTATTTTGATTGATGATTTTGCTGACACTAATGCATATTTGGATGCACAAAAATTGTGTTTGATGTGTTTTGCAGACTGAAAGGGGTGAATCTTCATCTCAAGCTCGCAATGCTCCTGCTGAGAATGCGGAACAACAGGAGGTGGATAACTACTACAAGCAGGATATACCGCATCCAGTCATGACCTTTTCTGATATGCACTTGGAAGAGTTGCACCCGAACCTGAGATTTGACAGACTTTGGATAGATTATCCAAAATATCAAAGGGGTTTGCATACTCTTCATTCTAAGGTTGTTGAGGTACCGAGGGTCATAGAATGGGGACCCTTAGAAGCTGTAGAATTGGCCGGGCCAATTAGGTAATTACTTGTACAGAGGTATGGTAATTCTACTTTTAATGACTGGGTACGTCTATTCACCATGCGTAGACCTGTATATAAAGTATGGTGTGAAGAATTGTTGTGTAGTATAGAGTTGAATGATCGGGTAGCTAGTTTAACCGATCGTTCTTTTATTAGATTTTTGTTAGGCGGTTCGATGCGCCACATGTCTTTACTAGACATGGCTCAGGCTTTACGTATATATACGCCTGAGGAGTTAGCATCTGCCGATTGTAGAGGGTTGATACTAAACGGTAGAAAGATAGATGAAAATTTTGATACACACGGTGTGTGGAGTCAAATGACAAGCCATCACCGTTTCAAAGGGGGAAATTACTCTTATTTGGATATAGATAGAGCCGAATTAAGAGTGATTCATAGGTTTTTAGCTAATTCGATTACACAAAGAGGTAAGAACAAGGAAAAGGTAAATGAACAGGATTTGTTTTACCACATGTGTATTCGAGACCCACAAAGCGCTGTAAGTATACCATATTGTGTGGGTTATTATTTATCAGCTATGGTTAGGGAGATGAGACCGCATAGCATAATAGAAGGTGGTATTTTTATTACTTTGATTGGTGAATATCTCGGTGTGGATATAAGTCGGGGGGATTATTAGTAGAAGAACCAGAACCCCGCGATACTATAGGTTTAAATGTATACCATGGTGCGAAAGTTTTGAAGAGGCGAAATAACGCCGCAGTACCATACCATGGTAGACATCCACAGGTTGAGAGAAACCAACAGCAAGGTAATGTAGGAGGGGGGAATGAGATGCAAGAAATGCAAAGGTTTATAGCTTCTCAGGAGTACGAAAATGCTAGACAGAGAGCATTTGAAGATTGGCAAGTTCATCAGAACCAAATCATAGCTCATTGCCAACATATAGGTAGAAACTATATTCCTACACCGAAACCCATCTTCCCTCCCTGGTCTATAGAGATGCAACCACCGTATCCTACGTATAACCCTGCCGAAGCATTCTATAGCACCTATGGTTATGCCTGGAACCCCTATTGGTATCAATATCATCCCTAGTTTACTTATTATATTTTTTTTTTATTTTGTAATTTGTAATGATTGATACGTTTAATACTTTTGTTAATATTGTAATAGTTTTTATAATTGTCTAACTTTTATTCTTAGATTTTAATAATTTTTGAATGTGGGGTAATATACCAAACTTCAAAAATATGTATATATGTTTGCAGTTTATCTTATGTACACAACAGGGTAAAACAACGCATTTTCAAAGACTGGCATTAAGTTCAGCAAAAGCAACTAATTTTGACGACAAGATGCAAAATATATGTGAAATAACAACAAGACGGAATGAACAAATGATGTGCACCATTTATCATTCAGTAAACAAACGCCAATATATTTGGAAACTTTGGTAAAAATTTAATTATTTTCACACAAATCACCCTCAATAATTTAAATTGTTACTGATTTCTTGCAAATGAGGGCATTGCAAGATCTTAAGTGTGGGAAGGGGTTAAATTCTTTCGGATTTTAAAATTTTTACTTTATACACTTGGTTACCATTAAAAATACTAGTAAAGCAGTAGTTGTATTAGAATCTAGTGCTCTCTGATAATAAAGAATAGCCCTAGTCTTATATACTGACTACCCAAATCTAGTAAAATTTTTCAAAATTTTCAATTAAATGAACTCAAAATCATGTTTATACATATTTATGAACGATAAAACTAGGTTTTAACACCGAAATTATTGTTACCTCAAAAAGGACATAAATTGAGAAACAAACCAAAATGTTAAAATTCATTTAAAATGGAATAGAGGACGATAAAAAGGAAAATAAAAGTCAAGTGTGGGAAAATTTACCAAGTTATCTTAAACATATGTCACATATATCTGTAACAAATAACTGAAAATACTTTTGCTTTGGACTAAACTAAACTGTTTTACCCGATGAAAGAAAAGAAAGATGGATCTACACGATGAATCAATTCCATCATTAAAAGGAAGTAAAGTCTTCCGAAAAAGACACGCGCTTCTTGATTTAGGTCATGAAGTTGTCGTCCAGACCAGCTGTAGGTTGACGAAAAATCCAGAAAAGTCATCACTAAAATCAGCAGGAAATCCACGGACCTCAGCATTAAACAGGGTCACCAAGTGGTCAGATTTATCCTAACCATGAGAAGGATTTATCTCGTACAATGGGGGGGCACCATGCAAATTAGCTCGATAAGACTAATGAATCAGATCCCCAGAAAGGATAATCTCCTTAAAAGATCAAAAATCAGCTTTTAAGCCTGATACTACTCAATCCTTGAGATTGACCTTAAAGATTGAGAATTACAAACTCATGGAATTCAATGATATCTAAACTCGAGCTTGAACGAGAAAATATTTTGATCAAAATTACAAACCGATTTGTTTTCTGAAAACCCTGTTTTCAATGCGTTCATTACCATTGAACGTAAAATCCTAGGAATTCACCTGGAATTCATTAGGTCACCTGAACTAAATCGGGTGCCAACCGTAAGAACGGTGGTTGCATAGCATGGTCAAAGATAGGACCTTGTGCCAGATCGAAAAATCATAAGGGTGAGCTTTACTATTGCTCCTACCAAGGATAGTAATTGCGTCCGACACGTTATAGACCATAATTAAAAGCATGTCAGGGGACATTGCCTTAACAGTTGCTTGTTCAACGCTTTCCTTTACAACCGGACAGTAGTTTACCGAAAAGTAATATACGGGACAAGTAAACTGGACGTGTTGCTTTCCAAATACAAGGTTAGCAAGTGGGTGACACAAAACCATAAGTTTTGAGCTAAAATTTTCAAATCTGAAACCCACCAAACCCACAAAAATATTTTGCAAACACCGGTAAAGGGTTATTCCGGAAAACTTATCTAGGGTAAAAACTAGATTTAATTTTCAAAAGATCAAATGTTTTCATAAAGATCCAATTTCCTTAATGGATCTAAATTTTTATAGTCATGTGGGACTGTAAACCATATCGTTACTACCATTGTTTATACCACCGTATAGAAATCACTGATGTACAAAGTGTGAAGAATAAAGAAGTGATTCTAGTATTTCAAGACGATATTGCTTGAGGACAAGCAACGCTCAAGTGTGGGAATATTTGATAATGCTAAAAACGAACATATATTTTATAGCATTATTCCTCAAGAAAGACAAGCTTTTAGTTGCAATTGTTCTATTTACAAGTGAGATTCGTTTAAATAATAAAAGGTGAAGACAAAAGACAGATTCGACGAATTGAAGACGCAAACGACCAAAAAGCTCAAAAGTACAAAAGACAATCAAAGAGGTTCCAATTATTGATAAGAAACGTCTCGAAATTACAAGAGTACAAGATTCAAAACGCAAAGTACAAGATATTAAATTGTACGCAAGGACGTTCGAAAATCCGGAACCGGGACCAGAGTCAACTCTCAACGCTCGACGCAACGGACTAAAAATTACAAGTTAACTATGTATATAAATATAATATAATATATAATTAATTATATTAATTATATATATATTATATATATAAAATAAATCGTCGGCAAGAAAGACTCCAAACATGGGTGAGCTGTAAAAGTAAACTCCGCGACTCGCGGAGTTTGAAGGCAAAATTGGCCGCGAGTCGCGGAGCCCCAATTTCTGAAACTCCCTATAAAGCTCGCGCATTCTGATCGTAAAAATTCACCAAATATATCCATCTCTCTATCTATATCGTATATATTTATATTTATATTTTAATTTTAATTTTAATTTTAATTTTAATCCTAATAATAAGGGTATGTTAGCGAATGTTGTAAGGGTGTAAGTCAAAATTCTGTCCGTGTAACGCTACGCTATTTTTAATCATTGTAAGTTATGTTCAACCTTTTTACATTAATGTCTCGTAGCTAAGTTATTATTATGCTTATTTAATCCGAAGTAATCATGATGTTGGGCTAATTACTAAAATTGGGTAATTGGGCTTTGTACCATAATTGGGGTTTGGACAAAAGAACGACACTTGTGAAAATTAGACTATGGGCTATTAATGGGTTTTATATTAACTAAAAAATACCTTGTTAATTTAATATACAAACTTATAATTTGACGTATTTATATATAACCACATACGCTTGACTGGGTAAGGTGGGCGGGATATCTATAAATACCAATAATTATTCATTTTACCGGATACGGAACTGGATTAATAGTTAATAAACTTGTTGAAACAGGGGTGAATTACATTCAAGGGTAATTGGTGTAATTATTAACAAAGTAGTAAAACCTTGGTTTACATTCAGTCGATAACCTGGTGTATTCATTAAACAAAGTATTAAAACCTTGTTACAATTCGAATCCCCAATTAGTTGGAATATTTGACTTCGGGAATAAGAATAATTTGACGAAGGCTTTCGCTCTTTATATTTATGACTGATGGACTATTAAGGACAAATCCGTATGGACATATTAAATAATCCAGGACAAAGGACAATTAACCCATGGGCATAAAACTAAAATCAACACGTCAAACATCATGATTACGGAAGTTTAAATAAGCATAATTCTTTTATTTCATATTTAATTTCCTTTATTTTATATTTAATTGCACTTCTAATTATCGCACTTTTATTTATTGTTATTTAATCGCACTTTTAATTATCGTACTTTTTAATTATCGCAATTTTATTTTATCGCACTTTTATTTATTGCAATTTCATTATCGTTATTTATTTTACGCTTTAAATTAAGTCTTTTATTTATTTAATATTTTACATTAGGTTTTAACTGCGACTAAAGTTTTAAAATCGACAAACCGGTCATTAAACGGTAAAAATCCCCCTTTATAATAATAATATTACTTATATATATATTTGTATTTCTATAAAAGTAAACTAATATAGCGTTAAGCTTTGTTTAAAAAGATTCCCTGTGGAACGAACCGGACTTACTAAAAACTACACTACTGTACGATTAGGTACACTGCCTATAAGTGTTGTAGCAAGGTTTAAGTATATCCGTTCTCTAAATAAATAAATATCTTGTGTAAAATTGTATCGTATTTAATAGTATTTTCCTGCAAAAATATAAGCTATTTTATATACTACTCTGCTAAAACATCACATAAATAACTGCAAAAATGTATTAAATCTGAGCGGGAAAAGATAAATCAGGGTTGTAAATAATGTAGACTGCAAAACCGAAGTTTGTAACTTCGGATTTGACAAAAGGGTTTCGTCAGAAAAAATTGGTAAATTCTAAGTTTGAAACTTCGGATTTGATAAAACCGAAGTTTCAAACTTCGGTTTTACCATTTTTGTATTAAAAGTTAAAAAAAAAAAAATTATTTTTGAAAACATTCTAATAAAAAACACTATTATTTTATTTTAAAAAATCCAAATTATGTTATTTCTTCATTTTTTTACTGTAATTGTAATATTTAATTGAAATTTTAATATTTCACTCTCTGATTTACTAGTCCATCTTTTAAGTGAGGTTTCTATCAGCCAAAATGATATACATATGAATAAATATATTATATGAAGAAAGTATATTGATTCTATTAATGAATTAGGTTACATCATATATATATATATATATATATATATATATATATTAAAATCCTATAATGATGATGTCATTATTGTGATGATCCGGGAATTTTTGACTAAATTTAAACTTAATCTTTATATGATTTCAATACAATAAGCAAAGTCTGTATAATTGAGTCTCAAAATTTTTGAACTATTTAATAAGATCATTTGACATTTGATTATTCTCGAGGATTTACGAACAATGGTGTAAGTAAATAAATAAATAATATATATATATATATATATATATATATATATATATATATATATATATATATATATATATATATATATATATATATATATATATATATATATATATATATATATAAGTATATATAATAATTGGAAACAATAAAATATAATTTGAACAGTAAAATTAAATATGTAAAATAAGTTACAAAATAGTTAAGTTGTTTTATTATTACTACTTTCATTATAATAAATAAAAATATCAGTATTATTAATAATACTGAAATTATAAAAGGTTTGATACATGTAAATTATTACATTATTACCTTTATAATTATTATAACTATTATCATTTGTTAGTTATCAATATTATTATTATTATATAAATAATACAATATATTATTATTATTAATAATATTATTATTATCATCCTTATAATTATTAATATCATTATTATTAATTATTATTATTATTATTATTAATATAATTATTATTATTTGTATTATCATTATAAAAATAGTTATTAATTAATAGTTGAATATAAAGATGACATAGACGGATTACAATTTTCTGTTGTGTATCACTATCCTTCTCTTTATTTTCTGTCTTATTGTTCTGCTTAATTGATTATGTCGATCAATAAGTTTATGTTTGATTCTTTTAAACCCCACTTTTGTTTTCTTTCTTTTGGATTTGGTATCACGCAAACTGCATCCTACAATCTTAAATTATATCTACTCATACATACATGTAACTATAGGATGATCTTTCATTATTTTCACAACCCATCACCACACCTTATTTCTGTTTCTTTGATTGAACACCAGCTTCACTCATTGATCATCCTTGGAAACCACCATAACAAACCACCACCTTTCACAATCGCCGCCACCAACTTCACCATCTCTCAACCTCTATCTCTTTTCCATATTGTTGTTGACAACTATCGCCAAATCTGAAAACTGGTACTGTTCTCTTCTTATTTTTGTCTAGCTCAAATCACACCACACTCATTATAATCTTTTCAATCCTGATGCAAATACTCTTTTTGTATATTACTAGATCAGACCCATCACCACCCATGAACAACCACCTCATACAATCACTAATATCTATTCATAAAAGCTAATGCTTCACAACAATAGGAACATTCACCTTCTTCGAAAACATAGAACCAACATACTAAAAACCAAGGTTGTAAAAGTCGCGAGTCGGGGACGCATCGGTCGAGACCTAAAAAGGACGCGTCGGCCGAGTCAGGGGACGCATCGGGGACGCATCGGTCGTTGACCAACGTTGACTTTATTAATAATTTCTTAAATATATATTTATATATGTATAAAATAGTTGATTTTGTACCATAAATTTCTTAAATAAGAACTTGAATTTAAATACAATCAAACTTCAAACTCAATTAATGTTACGGAGTGCATAATTAGTAAGGACACAGAGAAAAGAGCGGCCCTAAAAATGAAAACAAACCCTAATTTTAAAACATATCACATCTGGACGAAAATTTGACTGATTTTGACCGTTTTTGACCAACTTTGACCGTCTTTGACCGAACTTTTAGCTTTGACCGTCTTTTGAGTCGTTTTCAGAAAAAACGG
Source organism: Rutidosis leptorrhynchoides (assembly GCF_046630445.1). Taxonomy (NCBI): domain Eukaryota; kingdom Viridiplantae; phylum Streptophyta; class Magnoliopsida; order Asterales; family Asteraceae; genus Rutidosis; species Rutidosis leptorrhynchoides. The sequence goes on along the minus strand of NC_092335.1, from coordinate 39,543,961 downwards.
AACGGAGAACCCAAAAAAACGACGCATCGGCCGACGCATCGGCCAAGTCGGCCGACTTTTACAACACTGCTAAAAACAACTTGCCAAGCATTAGGGAACGTGATGGGTTACAATGACGAATACCAACTGCCACATAATTGCTTCTGTTTTAGACAGGTAAAACAACAATTATCAAACACCACTTCCACGATCACCAAACCCATTTAATCATCTCCCCCTCTCTTATTCTCTTTAAAAATTCTTCTTCAAGAACCCTGAAAACCGCCACCTTTTAAATAATGATACCTGCGGTGACTTCGACAATTCTTTTCTGTTTTCGGTTGGAGTCGAACAAGAAAACACCACAATCATCATCATTAAACTAAAATCTCTCTATTCCATCATCATTCTCGATCAAAAATCGTTATTTTCTGCTGCTTACAATTCGATTAACCATGAACACAAACCACAACCGAGAATGATCTATAAATTCTTGTTAGATTTCTGTTTCTAAACAGATGCAAACACAATCATCAACACCATCAATTATCGCTGCTGTACCTCCTGTTTCCTACGTGTTTTGTTTCAATCACACACGATCTCCATTTGATGTTTCTACCTCTATTAAATAACGAGAATGGCGATAAGGATATAATTAAAATTAATGATGAAGACGTTGAGTACTTTTCCTTTATGGACGACACTAACCAAAGCACTAACCCCACTTGTAAAAAAAATATAAATAAAGGAAACCGAATCCTATGTTAGTCGACTGAATACGTTTTCCTTCATGATTGAGCCATTTAACCTTAATTGGATTTGTAACTTTGTTTAGTTGTTGGGCCAATTTATTCATGGACTTCTTTAAATCTTATTGGGCTGCTTGACATACAAAACTCACACATCATTCAATTGAACTCATTTTGCTGTACGAAACCATAATCGATGATTTGATGAAGTTAGGCGATATTAAGATTATGATTATATAGTGTTACTCATATATAAGTCCTAGGATAATGATAATGAAATGATGGGAACGATGATGATGCGTATTATGATTGTGATATTGATAACAAAATGGTTATGACATGATGTATAAACGAAAAGATAATGATTATGATAATAATTCGAATGATAATGATGATGAGGTCGATGATATATTAAAGATAATGATCTTTAATATGTAGCAAGGGAGATGTTGTATGATATTGATGGATAAGATGATAATAACTTGATAAAGATGATGATGGTAGTAATAGATTAAGGACGATAACAGTCGAGATGAAATGAATCGAAAAATGATTATGGTATTATGATGGTTAATGACAAGATGAGATGTTAGACGGGTTAAATATATTAAGGGTAATAAAAACATTAGACAGATCGATGGTTGGGCATGAGGTCATTGAACGAGAGGTCGCGGGTTCGAGCCAGGGCTACGACATCTTTTTAGGAAGCTATTCTTTAAGGTAGTATACTTATTATTCAATTTATTATTATTATTACTTTTATTATTATTATTATTATTATTATTATTATTATTATTATTATTATAATTAAACAATATTAGTATTATTATTACTAACAATATCCTTATTAGTATTATCCTTATTATTAATATGATTATCATTATTAGTATTATTATTTTAAAAATTATTATTATTATTATTATTATCATTAGTAGTAAATTATTATTATAGTTATTATTATTATCAGTATTACTAATATTATAATCATTATTACTAAAAGTATCACTATTTTTAAATTTATCTTTTTATTAAAGTTAGTATTATTTTTATCATTATATTAATTAATATTACTAAGTATAACTTTAGTTTTAAATATATTTCGTATATAAAATATAACTGTATTTTTATGATCTTAAAACTAAAAAGATAGATATTATAAATTAGATACAAACTTTAAATATATAGAAGTATATATAATAAGTATACTACTTTTACTAATGAAATACTTTATGTTCTTTTACGTTTTAATATAACACGAACTTATTATAAATGTTATCATATTAAAAAGTATGAGTATTTAAAAATATTAATACTAAGTACTTATCCAAAATATTTGAATAAAGTATATAATAGATTATTATGATAATTTAATAAAATATATATATATATATATATATATATATATATATATATATATATATATATATATATATATATATATATATATATATATATATATATATATATATATATATATATATATATATATATATATATATATATATATATATATATATATATAATGAATACACATAAGTAATTTTTAAAATTAAATTTAATATCACAATCATATTACTAAAATCAAAATATATATTTATTTGAATATTATTATATGTGTTAATATACATACTTGTTATAGGTTTGTGAATCCGAGGCCAACCCTGCATTGTTCAATATAGTCATATGTATTTTTACTACAAAATACATTAAGTGAGTTTCATTTACCTTTTTACCCTTTATATTTTTGGGCTGAGAATACATGCGCAATTTTTATAAATATTTTACGAAATAGACACAAGTAATCGAAACTACATTATATAGTTGAATGATCGAAGCCGAATATGCCCTTTTTGCTTGGTAGCCTAAGAATTAGGGAATATCACTAATTTTGAGAATTAGTGCACGCCTAATTGACGCGAATCCTAAAGATAGATCTATTGGGCCTAACGAACCCCATCCAAAGTACCGGATGCTTTAGTACTTTGATGTTGTTTTTATCATGTCCGAAGGATTTCCCAAAATGATAGGGGATATTCTTATGTGCATCTTGTTAATGTCGGTTACCAGGTGTTCAATCCATATGAATGATTTTTGTCTCTATGCATGGGACGTATATTTATGAGAACTAAAAATGAAAATCTTGTGGTCTATTAAAATGATGGAAATGATTATTTATGTTAAACTAATGAACTCACCAACCTTTTGGTTGACACTTTAAAGCATGTTTATTCTCAGGTATGAAAGAAATCTTCCGCTGTGCATTTTGCTCGTATTAGAGATATTACTTGGAGTCATTCATGACATATTTCAAAAGACATTGTGTAAGACCAAAATTTTTATTGTACATAATGTATTTATGGTGTACGATGCGTGTATGAAGTGTACGAGACACGTACGTGTTGCTTGCTCGAACGTCGAAGAAAACTGGACGTTGTTTGGAGTCACAAGGTGTGTACGTACCTTTTTGACCGCAAATAAAGTTTGTGTTGATGTTTCAAAGCCTTACCATTGGAAAGAAAATCTTATTACGTTTCTAACGATATTTGATTCATCGAAAACGGAGCTACGGTCAAAAAGTTATGGCCAAAACAAGTTACTGAAAACTGACCTGAAGGTTGGAGCGGCGCTCCACCCTTTGGAGCGGCGCTTCGATCGCGTCTGATGCAATTTTCAGCATTTTTAAAGGGTTAACTGAAGGGTACTTTGGTCCTTTCACTTGTGGATGGATTTGTGGCACTTAGAGCAGTTTTAGATCCACTTTTGGATCATTTTGGCATCCACACATCTCTCTCATCTTATCTTAGAGAGAGAGAGAGATTTCTAGGGAGAGAGATTTGGGGTTTTGAAGAAGAAAAAGCTTGAATCGATCGAAAGCTCGAGTGTTAAAGTTGTTTCCTTTCGTTCTCGGCTACGTTTTGATTGTTATGGTAAATTCTAAATCCAAATTTCATTGTTAAGATTATTGTTTGAGTTAGGGTTTGTGTTAGTTAGTGTTATAAACCCATTTTATTGTGAAATTTGGGGGTTTTGGGTAAGATTCAAGTAAGTAAGCCTAAATGGGTGACTTAGGGGGTGATGAAATTATGAGTTTGGGTCTTGCGTGTGTTGGTTAAATGTTAGAACACTTGTGTTGACTTGGTTTTTGGGTGTAAACCCTAATTTAGGTTAAAACGGGTCAAATGGGTATTTCGGGACAAGTAAGCTTGATTCGGTGTCAAATTAAGTTTTAAGTCAAGTTTTGGTAAATCAAGTAGGTAAATACTTGATTTAAGTGTTAGTGGTTGTCTTGGAAATATAATCACTAGTCGTTAGTGATTTTGGGACGTTTTATGACTTTGGTCAAAATGAGCAATTTGAATTGGGTCAAAATTGTGGATGACACAAATTTGGATTAATTTGATGTTAAACGCTTTTGTTAAGTGTTATATGATGCTTTTGATGTAATTACTCGCGAGAAGTGATTTTAGGTTAAAATTTGGTATTTTAGCAATAAAGTCAAACTTGGTCAACCATGGAATGGGTTTTGTGTAAAATACGAGCTAGTATGCGTTTAAAGGTTAAAGTTGACATATTTGGGTATTTCGAGAACGCGGGAACTAGTCTCGTTAGTTTTGGACCTTCGGGTAGCGTTAAAAGTGCAAAAGGGTATATTTTGCACTTGTTGTTCATTCGGGCGAGTCGAGAGTCCAAATGAGGTTGTATGTTGATTATGTGTATACCTATATGCGTATTATAGGTAAAATCTTGCTCGGTCGCGTGTGGTGGGGATTTCACGCATGGTTTGTAATGCTCGAGTTCACGAGGTGAGTGGAATATCTATGTATGTACGTATATGATTTATGTGCCCGTATTAATGGTGTCACATAGCCATTTTTGTGACCATAGTTGTGGAAGGTAGCCGTTTTCTCCATATTGATAGTTGTGGGACATAGCCGTTTTGTCCACATTGATAGTTACCCGTAGTAATGGTGTCACATAGCCGTTTTTGTGACCATAGTTGTGGAACATAACCGTTTTGTCCACGTTTAATATTTATGCACATAGCCGTGTTTGTGCATATAGTGGCGAGTAATAGCCGTGTTTTACTCCCACGTTGTTATCCGTATTATTTATGCACATAGCCGTGTTTGTGTACATGATTGTGAGTAATAGCCGTGTTTTACTCACACATTGATCAAGTGATGCCATAGCCATTTTTGGAACACTTGGGGGTGATGCCATAGCCGTTTTTGGAACACCTCGGGGGTTAGCATGCCATAGCCGTGTTTGGAAGCTAACGGTTGTTATGAACATCGATGACTTGTTTCGCGAAGTCATTCCCTTGCGAAGATTTGGTTAACCATGGTTCATAATTTGTTGTTGGTAGCATTTAATTATTATTATGATTTTTTATGCTTATGAGGTTGCTAGTTGTACGATTCGATGATACTAGCTATTGATACGAAAGGGTATGTGATTATATGTATTTATGTGATGTTCTGGTTGCGAGTAGGTAAGTTGTATATGCATGTATATATTTATTCTACTCACTAAGCTTTAGCTTACCCTCTCGTTGTTTACATTTTTATAGATTTGCGTGGAGGATGGCTCGGGTAAGTGTGGGGACTAGTGGACTTGCGTAGTTTGCTTTAGAAGACGTGACGTTGGATTTGATTAGGATTGGGTAGCGTATTACTAATCGCCATGCTCGGTCTATGTTTTGTATTAAACTAAAATGGGTCGAAATGGTCACTTTGTTGTAAATTGGGTCGACGTGGGCCCGGTGTTGTAAAACTTATTTTATTATGAAAACGTGTTAGTTTTACTTACTTTAATGCGTTGTGAAAACCGTTTCGTCTAAAAGTGCTGGGAAGTGGACGATCTTTTTGTCAAAAAAGGAAAGAGTGGACAGACCACTTTGGAGCACCTCTCCATAGTGGGGCGCGCCGTGCCGAATGCTGAACTGGACAGTTTTGATAAAAAAAAATTTAATCGTGTTTCGGTTGGATAACGGGTTGGGTTGTTACAAGTGGTATCAGAGCATGGTCTAAGGGAATTAGGTGACCTTGGAATAGGTGCCTAGTCTTAGACTTATTGATAGTGGTGCGTTAATTGCGGGACTTGTAGGATTACGGGTTGGATTGAGAATTGTTAGTGCCTTAGAGTAGGTGACTAACTAGGACTTGTGTTTGTCCAATGTGGGATTTTGTGGGGCCCTATTTCGTGTGTAAATTAGTGCCTTAGATCGCTAGTGCCTAATGTAAGTAGGCGAACTTGGATGTTGTTTTAGTGATAAGTCACCTAGGTTGTAGGTTGACTTGTTGTTGTGGTGTACTTGTGTACGTTTATTATTATTGTATATTGGTGTATATATATACAGGTATCTTTTGGTGCGGTGTCCTAGGGACGAATCTATTGGAGAGATTCGCATGTTTGGCGGTTTGAGTGATCAAGTTAACGGTGAGGACTTGGGTCATTCGGGTACTAGGAGTTATCGCGTGTTATTTTGTGTGAATGTTGCGTCAGTCCGGGTAAAGTACTTTGCATGACCATGTGGAAATGGTAAGGTACGCATTTGTAATAGTGATTGATCACCATTATTACGAAAGTGTATCTTGATACCAAGCATGACATGACAAGTACCGAACGGAGGAAACGTGGCATGGTTGGGGTAGAACGGGACGTATTAGGAATCTTTTATTGGTTCCTAGGATATAGTGGTCTCTAGTGACGTGCTTGTTGTCACGTCGAGTTCTTTACGAGTCGGGAAGTGTTACGCTGGATTGGGTTAGCTAAGGTGAGTGAGCAACTCACGAGTTTGGCGCGTGCTTAGTCACCCTAAGTAGTGGGTGTACTGTTGAGAATGTTATTGGTTTTAGTTACCTATCGTAACTAGGATGACCGATTTACGTGTGCGTGTGTGTGGCAAAGACTTGAATTCCGTAATGGAATGCAATAAGTCTAATGATTGTAGTTTTGAGTTACACTCGTAGAATGTCGTTAGATAATCGTGTTAGGATTCTTGTTGTGAGTCGCCTTGGAATTGGCAAAATCGAGGAGTCTTCGGGTCATTAAACTCATGGGAGTGAGACCCGTATGACGATGATTGCGTAGTGTGTTAGCATGTTGGGGATATTAGGGTAACATTCCTAACGGAATACCCCTTGATGACGTGGTTGTATCGATGTGCAAAAGAGTGTAAGACTTGGTGTTTTCAAGCATCTCTTTAGTGTTAGATGAAGGGTTTCATGAGGCTATATTGTTTGGCCTTGTGGACAATTGCGGGTAGCGTGTGATCACTAGGAATTATCGATAAGATGATAAACCGTAAGGTTTGCCAGGTAGGTATGACTGCGGGTCATTATTATTGAGAGATGGGTGACATCGGGTGTATGGAACCTAAAGATCGAGTTTCTAAAAATTCAGTTGATTGTGGTGGGAGTCTGCATGACATGGCGTCAGGTGCCTTCTTATACCTGCTAGTGTAATGTTCAACTCCGGAGATGGTGTGATCACTTTGTGCATAGGGTGCCCGTGAGATACCCTTGGAAGCATCGACGATTTTAAATAGTGATCGACGGGTGATAGTAATTCGACGGTTGCGAAAGTTGAAGTTTAAGAGCATTGCAGTAAATACTTCCTATGAAGTGGCGGATGAGCGAATATTGTTGCTCTTAAGTGTTAGATGGGTAAAGATGACCGGTGAGCCGGTGATGGACTTAATGATCGGTTAAGCCAAAGGTTATGATGACGTGTTGATTGAAATGTCCCGTTCTTATTGATTAAAAACGTTCCATATTAATTGATTTCGTTGCGAGGTTTTGACCTCTATATGAGACGTTTTTCAAAGACTGCATTCATTTTAAAACAAACCATAACCTTTATTTCATCAATAAAGGTTTAAAAAGCTTTACGTAGATTATCAAATAATGATAATCTAAAATATCCTGTTTACACACGACTATTACATAATGGTTTACAATACAAATATGTTACAACGAAATAAGTTTCTTGAATGCAGTTTTTACACAATATCATACAAGCATGAACTCCAAATCTTGTCCTTATTTAAGTATGCGACAGCGGAAGCTCTTAATAATCACCTGAGAATAAACATGCTTAAAACGTCAACAAAAATGTTGGTGAGTTATAGGTTTAACCTATATATATCAAATCGTAACAATAGACCACAAGATTTCATATTTCAATATACATCCCATACATAGAGATAAAAATCATTCATATGGTGAACACCTGGTAACCGACATTAACAAGATGCATATATAAGAATATCCCCATCATTCCGGGACACCCTTCGGATATGATATAAATTTTGAAGTACTAAAGCATCCGGTACTTTGGATGGGGTTTGTTAGGCCCAATAGATCTATCTTTAGGATTCGCGTCAATTAGGGTGTCTGTTCCCTAATTCTTAGATTACCAGACTTAATAAAAAGGGGCATATTCGATTTCGATAATTCAACCATAGAATGTAGTTTCACGTACTTGTGTCTATTTTGTAAATCATTTATAAAACCTGCATGTATTCTCATCCCAAAAATATTAGATTTTAAAAGTGGGACTATAACTCACTTTCACAGATTTTTACTTCGTCGGGAAGTAAGACTTGGCCACTGGTCGATTCACAAACCTATAACAAATATGTACATATATATCAAAGTATGTTCAAAATATATTTACAACACTTTTAATACATTTTGATGTTATAAGTTTATTAAGTCAGCTGTTCTCGTTAGTAACCTACAACTAGTTGTCCACAGTTAGATGTACAGAAATAAATCGATATATATTATCTTGAATCAATCCACGACCCAGTGTATACACGTCTCAGGCTAGATCACAACTCAAAGTATATATATTTTTGGAATCAACCTCAACCCTGTATAGCTAACTCCAACATTACTGCATATAGAGTGTCTATAGTTGTTCCAAATAATATATATACATGGGTCGATATGATATGTCAAAACATTTGCATACGTGTCTATGGTATCCCAAGATTACATAATATATTAGAATACATGTATAATACAATATAAGTTAGGTAGGATATGATTTGTATAGAATTGTTAATATTTCCCGTAGCTACAAAAATAAAAAATATCCAATCTTGTTTTACCCATAACTTCTTCATTTTAAATCCGTTTTGAGTGAATCAAATTGCTATGGTTTATATTGAACTCTATTTTATGAATCTAAACAGAAAAAGTATAGGTTTATAGTCAGAAATATAAGTTACAAGTCGTTTTTGTAAGAGGTAGTCATTTCAGTCGAAAGAACGACGTCTTGATGACCATTTTGAAAAACATACTTCCACTTTGAGTTTAACCATGATTTTTGGATATAGTTTCATGTTCATAATAAAAATAATTTTCCCAGAAGAACAACTTTTAAATCAAAGTTTATCATTGTTTTTAATTAACTAACCCAAAACAGCCCGCGGTGTTACTACGACGGCGTATGTCCAGTTTTACGGTGTTTTTCGTGTTTCCAGGTTTTAAATCATTAAGTTAGCATATCATATAGATATAGAACATGTGTTTAGTTGATTTTAAAAGTCAAGTTAGAAGGATTAACTTTTATTTGCGAACAAGTTTAGAATTAACTAAACTATGTTCTAGTGATTTCAAGTTTAAACCTTCGAATAAGATAGCTTTATATGTATGAATCGAATGATGTTATGAACATAATTACTACCTCAAGTTTTGTGGATAAACCTACTGGAAAAGAGACAAATGGATCTAGCTTCAAAGGATCTTGGATGGATTGAAAGTTCTTGAAGTAGAATCATGACACGAAAACAAGTTCAAGTAAGATTTCCACTCGAAATAAGATTGTTATAGTTATAGAAATTGAATCAAAGTTTGAATATGAGTATTACCTTATATTAGAAAGATATATTACTGTAAATAAGAAAGATTTCTTGAGGTTGGATGATCACTCTACAAGATTGGAAGTAAGCTAGCAAACTTGGAAGTATTCTTGATTTTATGAAACTAGAACTTGTAGAATTTATGAAGAACACTTAGAACTTGAAGATAGAACTTGAGAGAGATCAATTAGATGAAGAAAATTGAAGAATGAAAGTTTTTGTAGGTGTTTTTGGTCGTTGGTGTATGGATTAGATATAAAGGATATGTAATTTTGTTTTCATGTAAATAAGTCATGAATGATTACTCATATTTTTGTAATTTTATGAGATATTTCATGCTAGTTGCGAAATGATGGTTCCCACATGTGTTAGGTGACTCACATGGGCTGCTAAGAGCTGATCATTGGAGTGTATATACCAATAGTACATACATCTAAAAGCCGTGTATTGTACGAGTACGAATACGGGTGCATACGAGTAGAATTGTTGATGAAACTGAACGAGGATGTAATTGTAAGCATTTTTGTTAAGTAGAAGTATTTTGAGAAGTTTTTTAAAGTCTTTCAAAAGCGTATGAATACATATTAAAACACTACATGTATATACATTTTAACTGAGTCGTTAAGACATCGTTAGTCGTTACATGTAAGTGTTGTTTTGAAACCTTTAGGTTAACGATCTTGTTAAATGTAGTTAACCCAATGTTTATAATATCAAATGAGATTTTAAATTATTATATTATCATGATATTATGATGTACGAATATCTCTTAATATGATATATATACATTAAATGTCGTTACAACGATAATCGTTACATATATGTCTCGTTTCAAAATCATTAAGTTAGTAGTATTGTTTTTACATATGTAGTTCATTGTTAATATACTTAATGTTATATTTACTTATCATAATATCATGTTAACTATATATAACCATATATATGTCATCATATAGTTTTTACAAGTTTTAATGTTCCTGAATCACCGGTCAACTTGGGTGGTCAATTGTCTATATGAAACCTATTTCAATTAATCAAGTCTTAACAAGTTTGATTGCTTAACATGTTGGAAACACTTAATCATGTAAATAACAATTTCATTTAATATATATATAAACATGGAAAAGTTCGGGTCACTACATTGATATTGTGGTAGACACAATTATGGAGTCGGATTTGGTCACTTTTCTCCATGAGAGTGAGCAATGGTTGATAAAGTTTCGTTGTGTAGGAGGTCGGGTGATCTCGAATGAGAAGCACGACTGATTAAGCAGAGTGGTATATGCCTAGTCATAGAGGTGTATGTGGGACTTTGGTGGAGTTCGCTTTGCGAACGATGAAAAACTATTAATTGTGATTTGTGGTATGACGGTGCGATGTTGTCGCGTGTACGATGTCTCAAGTGATTGTACATGTCGGATCTGAGAGCCTAAAGTGAATTTGCGGTGATTTGATGTTTATGACCAACGGTGAGAGTGGTCAGGTGTAATGTGGAATTACAATTCCGCGGGATGTTATCATCTTGGCGGTGAGAATGGAGAGATAAATCCTAAGTGGGGGAGTTTTTACTGTCGCCCGAGGAATCTCCGGTGGTGTTAGATCAAGTGAAGCGTAAGTCTTCTTGTATAAGGTGGTCGTGCAGTACCAAGTGCGGTATGAGACCAAGTGTGTAGTTTGAGATCACGGACGTGAGAGAATGTAACTGTCATTGCGGTTGCTCTCGTGATGTAAAATTGGGTTGGTGCGAAACCTGGATAGTGCTGTTGAGTAGGTACGAGTTCGATTTCGGTATGGATACTGTATTTTCCCTTTCGGGAAACGTGATTGTGGATATTGTCAGTGGATTATTCCACTTTATGGATGATTGTGAGGCGGGGAGTTCTATTTCCGATTGTCTCACATAGAGACACGCGGGTTTTGTTTGTTTGCAAGGGTGCATTCCCTAGTGATGCGACCCGTTAGCCGCATTAAAATGTCAAAACCATCTTTAACGGACGGTCTAGGTTGGAGGATTCACCTGACATTGGTGAATACTTTTGAAGGTCGCGGGACGAATTGCGAACTATTGGGTTGATAATTCGCTATTGACAGGATTCTAGTACACAAATAGTTTCCATGCTAGTGCTAGGAAGCCGTATTGTATGGATGTATTGTTGGGTTTAGGGGAGAAACCCTGTGTCGAGTGTTGATGTTTTGTCTAACTTGTGGTGTATTATTGTCGTCCTGGATTAATTCAGAGATGGAAGGTCGTGTGTGGATCCATTCATGGGAAAGTTTGTATCCCTAGTGTGATTAGTTGGTGATACCGAAATTTCTTCGTTGAAGGAATGACCCGGTTGTGGAGACGAGGGGAGTTGGTTCTTGAATCGGAGAACATTCATGATTGAACGGTTGAGTGTACGTTTATGAACCGATGAAGCACGAAGTTTTAACACGGCATGAATCCTTCTCGATTTGGATTAATGCAAGACTTGGGTCACAGCGTAGTGGACCTAGTAGATCGCGTTGGGTGATATAGTTAAGGATGTAGCTTGTTGCGAGTTGTAGACGGGAGAACTTGAAGGGATGTTAAGTGGTAAGTGTTATCCGTAAGTATTTACTTTTACTCGGTCTTCGTCGTTTTGGATGTTGACCTTATTGTGGGACGTGGTTACTCTTGGCATTGTACTTGTGAAGGGTACACCAAAGGGGTGATATCTCGGTACAAGATTGGTTGAGTTCTTCCCGATGTGAAGGATTGAGCAAGTTTCTAGTGCTCGGATTCGTGGATTTGGTAAATCGCGGATGGAGATTAAGTTGAAAGGGGGTGATTCATCGGAAGGGTCGCTTAAGTGCGGTGTAAGATCTTCGCGTTGCAGGAAATTTTGTAGACTTCGAGTTCGAAAGTACGTCGAAGGACCATAGGATGTAGGTCCGGATGGGTTAAGTGACGAAGATCACGAGGACGTGATTGAGTTTAAGTGGGGGAGAGTTGTAAGACCTAAATATTTATTGGACATAATGTATTTATGGTGTACGATGCGTGTATGAAGTGTACGAGACATGTACGTGTTGCTTGCTCGAACGTCGAAGAAAACTGGACGTTGTTTGGAGTCACAAGGTGTGTACGTACCTTTTCGACCTCAAATAAAATTTGTGTTGATGTTTCAAAGCCTTACCATTGGAAAGAAAATCTTATTACGTTTCTAACGATATTTGATTCAAGGAAAACGGAGCTACGGTCAAAAAGTTATGGCCAAAACAAGTTACTGAAAACTGACCTGAAGGTTGGAGCGGCGCTCCACCCTTTGGAGCGGCGCTCCGATCGCGTCTGATGCAATTTTCAGCATTTTTAAAGGGTTAAATGAAGGGTACTTTGGTCCTTTCACTTGTGGACGGATTTTTGACACTTAGAGCAGTTTTAGATCCACTTTTGGATCATTTTGGCATCCACACATCTCTCTCATCTTATCTTAGAGAGAGGGAGAGAGAGAGATTTCTAGGGAGAGAGATTTGGGGTTTTGAAGAAGAAGAAGCTTGAATCGATCGAAAGCTCGAGTGTTAAAGTTGTTTCCTTTCGTTCTCGGCTACGTTTTGATTGTTATGGTAAATTCTAAATCCGAATTTCATTGTTAAGATTATTGTTTGAGTTGGGGTTTGTGTTAGTTAGTGTTATAAACCCATTTTATTGTGAAATTTGGGGGTTTTGGGTAAGATTCAAGTAAGTAAGCCTAAATGGGTGACTTAGGGTTTCGAGTGATGAAATTATGAGTTTGGGTCTTGCGTGTGTTAATTAAACGTTAGAACACTTGAGTTGACTTGGTTTTTGGGTGTAAACCCTAATTTAGGTTAAAACGGGTCAAATGGGTATTTCGGGACAAGTAAGCTTGATTCGGTGTCAAATTAAGTTTTAAGTCAAGTTTTGGTAAATCAAGTAGGTAAATACTTGATTTAAGTGTTAGTGGTTGTCTTGGAAATATAATCACTAGTCGTTAGTGATTTTGGGACGTTTTATGACTTTGGTCAAAATGAGCAATTTGAATTGGGTCAAAATTGTGGATGACACAAATTTGGATTAATTTGATGTTAAACGCTTTTGTTAAGTGTTATATGATGCTTTTGATGTAATTACTCGCGAGAAGTGATTTTAGGTTAAAATTTGGTATTTTAGCAATAAAGTCAAACTTGGTCAACCATGGAATGGGTTTTGTGTAAAATACGAGCTAGTATGCGTTTAAAGGTTAAAGTTGACATATTTGGGTATTTCGAGAACGCGGGAACTAGTCTCGTTAGTTTTGGACCTTCGGGTAGCGTTAAAAGTGCAAAAGGGTATATTTTGCACTTGTTGTTCATTCGGGCGAGTCGAGAGTCCAAATGAGGTTGTATGTTGATTATGTGTATACCTATATGCGTATTATAGGTAAAATCTTGCTCGGTCGCGTGTGGTGGGGATTTCACGCATGGTTTGTAATGCTCGAGTTCACGAGGTGAGTGGAATATCTATGTATGTACGTATATGATTTATGTGCCCGTATTAATGGTGTCACATAGCCATTTTTGTGACCATAGTTGTGGAAGGTAGCCGTTTTCTCCATATTGATAGTTGTGGGACATAGCCGTTTTGTCCACATTGATAGTTACCCGTAGTAATGGTGTCACATAGCCGTTTTTGTGACCATAGTTGTGGAACATAACCGTTTTGTCCACGTTTAATATTTATGCACATAGCCGTGTTTGTGCATATAGTGGCGAGTAATAGCCGTGTTTTACTCCCACGTTGTTATCCGTATTATTTATGCACATAGCCGTGTTTGTGTACATGATTGTGAGTAATAGCCGTGTTTTACTCACACATTGATCAAGTGATGCCATAGCCATTTTTGGAACACTTGGGGGTGATGCCATAGCCGTTTTTGGAACACCTCGGGGGTTAGCATGCCATAGCCGTGTTTGGAAGCTAACGGTTGTTATGAACATCGATGACTTGTTTCGCGAAGTCATTCCCTTGCGAAGATTTGGTTAACCATGGTTCATAATTTGTTGTTGGTAGCATTTAATTATTATTATGATTTTTTATGCTTATGAGGTTGCTAGTTGTACGATTCGATGATACTAGCTATTGATACGAAAGGGTATGTGATTATATGTATTTATGTGATGTTCTGGTTGCGAGTAGGTAAGTTGTATATGCATGTATATATTTATTCTACTCACTAAGCTTTAGCTTACCCTCTCGTTGTTTACATTTTTATAGATTTGCGTGGAGGATGGCTCGGGTAAGTGTGGGGACTAGTGGACTTGCGTAGTTTGCTTTAGAAGACGTGACGTTGGATTTGATTAGGATTGGGTAGCGTATTACTAATCGCCATGCTCGGTCTATGTTTTGTATTAAACTAAAATGGGTCGAAATGGTCACTTTGTTGTAAATTGGGTCGACGTGGGCCCGGTGTTGTAAAACTTATTTTATTATGAAAACGTGTTAGTTTTACTTACTTTAATGCGTTGTGAAAACCGTTTCGTCTAAAAGTGCTGGGAAGTGGACGATCTTTTTGTCAAAAAAGGAAAGAGTGGACAGACCACTTTGGAGCACCTCTCCATAGTGGGGCGCGCCGTGCCGAATGCTGAACTGGACAGTTTTGATAAAAAAAAATTTAATCGTGTTTCGGTTGGATAACGGGTTGGGTTGTTACAAGTGGTATCAGAGCATGGTCTAAGGGAATTAGGTGACCTTGGAATAGGTGCCTAGTCTTAGACTTATTGATAGTGGTGCGTTAATTGCGGGACTTGTAGGATTACGGGTTGGATTGAGAATTGTTAGTGCCTTAGAGTAGGTGACTAACTAGGACTTGTGTTTGTCCAATGTGGGATTTTGTGGGGCCCTATTTCGTGTGTAAATTAGTGCCTTAGATCGCTAGTGCCTAATGTAAGTAGGCGAACTTGGATGTTGTTTTAGTGATAAGTCACCTAGGTTGTAGGTTGACTTGTTGTTGTGGTGTACTTGTGTACGTTTATTATTATTGTATATTGGTGTATATATATACAGGTATCTTTTGGTGCGGTGTCCTAGGGACGAATCTATTGGAGAGATTCGCATGTTTGGCGGTTTGAGTGATCAAGTTAACGGTGAGGACTTGGGTCATTCGGGTACTAGGAGTTATCGCGTGTTATTTTGTGTGAATGTTGCGTCAGTCCGGGTAAAGTACTTTGCATGACCATGTGGAAATGGTAAGGTACGCATTTGTAATAGTGATTGATCACCATTATTACGAAAGTGTATCTTGATACCAAGCATGACATGACAAGTACCGAACGGAGGAAACGTGGCATGGTTGGGGTAGAACGGGACGTATTAGGAATCTTTTATTGGTTCCTAGGATATAGTGGTCTCTAGTGACGTGCTTGTTGTCACGTCGAGTTCTTTACGAGTCGGGAAGTGTTACGCTGGATTGGGTTAGCTAAGGTGAGTGAGCAACTCACGAGTTTGGCGCGTGCTTAGTCACCCTAAGTAGTGGGTGTACTGTTGAGAATGTTATTGGTTTTAGTTACCTATCGTAACTAGGATGACCGATTTACGTGTGCGTGTGTGTGGCAAAGACTTGAATTCCGTAATGGAATGCAATAAGTCTAATGATTGTAGTTTTGAGTTACACTCGTAGAATGTCGTTAGATAATCGTGTTAGGATTCTTGTTGTGAGTCGCCTTGGAATTGGCAAAATCGAGGAGTCTTCGGGTCATTAAACTCATGGGAGTGAGACCCGTATGACGATGATTGCGTAGTGTGTTAGCATGTTGGGGATATTAGGGTAACATTCCTAACGGAATACCCCTTGATGACGTGGTTGTATCGATGTGCAAAAGAGTGTAAGACTTGGTGTTTTCAAGCATCTCTTTAGTGTTAGATGAAGGGTTTCATGAGGCTATATTGTTTGGCCTTGTGGACAATTGCGGGTAGCGTGTGATCACTAGGAATTATCGATAAGATGATAAACCGTAAGGTTTGCCAGGTAGGTATGACTGCGGGTCATTATTATTGAGAGATGGGTGACATCGGGTGTATGGAACCTAAAGATCGAGTTTCTAAAAATTCAGTTGATTGTGGTGGGAGTCTGCATGACATGGCGTCAGGTGCCTTCTTATACCTGCTAGTGTAATGTTCAACTCCGGAGATGGTGTGATCACTTTGTGCATAGGGTGCCCGTGAGATACCCTTGGAAGCATCGACGATTTTAAATAGTGATCGACGGGTGATAGTAATTCGACGGTTGCGAAAGTTGAAGTTTAAGAGCATTGCAGTAAATACTTCCTATGAAGTGGCGGATGAGCGAATATTGTTGCTCTTAAGTGTTAGATGGGTAAAGATGACCGGTGAGCCGGTGATGGACTTAATGATCGGTTAAGCCAAAGGTTATGATGACGTGTTGATTGAAATGTCCCGTTCTTATTGATTAAAAACGTTCCATATTAATTGATTTCGTTGCGAGGTTTTGACCTCTATATGAGACGTTTTTCAAAGACTGCATTCATTTTAAAACAAACCATAACCTTTATTTCATCAATAAAGGTTTAAAAAGCTTTACGTAGATTATCAAATAATGATAATCTAAAATATCCTGTTTACACACGACTATTACATAATGGTTTACAATACAAATATGTTACAACGAAATAAGTTTCTTGAATGCAGTTTTTACACAATATCATACAAGCATGAACTCCAAATCTTGTCCTTATTTAAGTATGCGACAGCGGAAGCTCTTAATAATCACCTGAGAATAAACATGCTTAAAACGTCAACAAAAATGTTGGTGAGTTATAGGTTTAACCTATATATATCAAATCGTAACAATAGACCACAAGATTTCATATTTCAATATACATCCCATACATAGAGATAAAAATCATTCATATGGTGAACACCTGGTAACCGACATTAACAAGATGCATATATAAGAATATCCCCATCATTCCGGGACACCCTTCGGATATGATATAAATTTTGAAGTACTAAAGCATCCGGTACTTTGGATGGGGTTTGTTAGGCCCAATAGATCTATCTTTAGGATTCGCGTCAATTAGGGTGTCTGTTCCCTAATTCTTAGATTACCAGACTTAATAAAAAGGGGCATATTCGATTTCGATAATTCAACCATAGAATGTAGTTTCACGTACTTGTGTCTATTTTGTAAATCATTTATAAAACCTGCATGTATTCTCATCCCAAAAATATTAGATTTTAAAAGTGGGACTATAACTCACTTTCACAGATTTTTACTTCGTCGGGAAGTAAGACTTGGCCACTGGTCGATTCACAAACCTATAACAAATATGTACATATATATCAAAGTATGTTCAAAATATATTTACAACACTTTTAATACATTTTGATGTTATAAGTTTATTAAGTCAGCTGTTCTCGTTAGTAACCTACAACTAGTTGTCCACAGTTAGATGTACAGAAATAAATCGATATATATTATCTTGAATCAATCCACGACCCAGTGTATACACGTCTCAGGCTAGATCACAACTCAAAGTATATATATTTTTGGAATCAACCTCAACCCTGTATAGCTAACTCCAACATTACTGCATATAGAGTGTCTATAGTTGTTCCAAATAATATATATACATGGGTCGATATGATATGTCAAAACATTTGCATACGTGTCTATGGTATCCCAAGATTACATAATATATTAGAATACATGTATAATACAATATAAGTTAGGTAGGATATGATTTGTATAGAATTGTTAATATTTCCCGTAGCTACAAAAATAAAAAATATCCAATCTTGTTTTACCCATAACTTCTTCATTTTAAATCCGTTTTGAGTGAATCAAATTGCTATGGTTTATATTGAACTCTATTTTATGAATCTAAACAGAAAAAGTATAGGTTTATAGTCAGAAATATAAGTTACAAGTCGTTTTTGTAAGAGGTAGTCATTTCAGTCGAAAGAACGACGTCTTGATGACCATTTTGAAAAACATACTTCCACTTTGAGTTTAACCATGATTTTTGGATATAGTTTCATGTTCATAATAAAAATAATTTTCCCAGAAGAACAACTTTTAAATCAAAGTTTATCATTGTTTTTAATTAACTAACCCAAAACAGCCCGCGGTGTTACTACGACGGCGTATGTCCAGTTTTACGGTGTTTTTCGTGTTTCCAGGTTTTAAATCATTAAGTTAGCATATCATATAGATATAGAACATGTGTTTAGTTGATTTTAAAAGTCAAGTTAGAAGGATTAACTTTTATTTGCGAACAAGTTTAGAATTAACTAAACTATGTTCTAGTGATTTCAAGTTTAAACCTTCGAATAAGATAGCTTTATATGTATGAATCGAATGATGTTATGAACATAATTACTACCTCAAGTTTTGTGGATAAACCTACTGGAAAAGAGACAAATGGATCTAGCTTCAAAGGATCTTGGATGGATTGAAAGTTCTTGAAGTAGAATCATGACACGAAAACAAGTTCAAGTAAGATTTCCACTCGAAATAAGATTGTTATAGTTATAGAAATTGAATCAAAGTTTGAATATGAGTATTACCTTATATTAGAAAGATATATTACTGTAAATAAGAAAGATTTCTTGAGGTTGGATGATCACTCTACAAGATTGGAAGTAAGCTAGCAAACTTGGAAGTATTCTTGATTTTATGAAACTAGAACTTGTAGAATTTATGAAGAACACTTAGAACTTGAAGATAGAACTTGAGAGAGATCAATTAGATGAAGAAAATTGAAGAATGAAAGTTTTTGTAGGTGTTTTTGGTCGTTGGTGTATGGATTAGATATAAAGGATATGTAATTTTGTTTTCATGTAAATAAGTCATGAATGATTACTCATATTTTTGTAATTTTATGAGATATTTCATGCTAGTTGCGAAATGATGGTTCCCACATGTGTTAGGTGACTCACATGGGCTGCTAAGAGCTGATCATTGGAGTGTATATACCAATAGTACATACATCTAAAAGCCGTGTATTGTACGAGTACGAATACGGGTGCATACGAGTAGAATTGTTGATGAAACTGAACGAGGATGTAATTGTAAGCATTTTTGTTAAGTAGAAGTATTTTGAGAAGTTTTTTAAAGTCTTTCAAAAGCGTATGAATACATATTAAAACACTACATGTATATACATTTTAACTGAGTCGTTAAGACATCGTTAGTCGTTACATGTAAGTGTTGTTTTGAAACCTTTAGGTTAACGATCTTGTTAAATGTAGTTAACCCAATGTTTATAATATCAAATGAGATTTTAAATTATTATATTATCATGATATTATGATGTACGAATATCTCTTAATATGATATATATACATTAAATGTCGTTACAACGATAATCGTTACATATATGTCTCGTTTCAAAATCATTAAGTTAGTAGTATTGTTTTTACATATGTAGTTCATTGTTAATATACTTAATGTTATATTTACTTATCATAATATCATGTTAACTATATATAACCATATATATGTCATCATATAGTTTTTACAAGTTTTAATGTTCCTGAATCACCGGTCAACTTGGGTGGTCAATTGTCTATATGAAACCTATTTCAATTAATCAAGTCTTAACAAGTTTGATTGCTTAACATGTTGGAAACACTTAATCATGTAAATAACAATTTCATTTAATATATATATAAACATGGAAAAGTTCGGGTCACTACATTGATATTGTGGTAGACACAATTATGGAGTCGGATTTGGTCACTTTTCTCCATGAGAGTGAGCAATGGTTGATAAAGTTTCGTTGTGTAGGAGGTCGGGTGATCTCGAATGAGAAGCACGACTGATTAAGCAGAGTGGTATATGCCTAGTCATAGAGGTGTATGTGGGACTTTGGTGGAGTTCGCTTTGCGAACGATGAAAAACTATTAATTGTGATTTGTGGTATGACGGTGCGATGTTGTCGCGTGTACGATGTCTCAAGTGATTGTACATGTCGGATCTGAGAGCCTAAAGTGAATTTGCGGTGATTTGATGTTTATGACCAACGGTGAGAGTGGTCAGGTGTAATGTGGAATTACAATTCCGCGGGATGTTATCATCTTGGCGGTGAGAATGGAGAGATAAATCCTAAGTGGGGGAGTTTTTACTGTCGCCCGAGGAATCTCCGGTGGTGTTAGATCAAGTGAAGCGTAAGTCTTCTTGTATAAGGTGGTCGTGCAGTACCAAGTGCGGTATGAGACCAAGTGTGTAGTTTGAGATCACGGACGTGAGAGAATGTAACTGTCATTGCGGTTGCTCTCGTGATGTAAAATTGGGTTGGTGCGAAACCTGGATAGTGCTGTTGAGTAGGTACGAGTTCGATTTCGGTATGGATACTGTATTTTCCCTTTCGGGAAACGTGATTGTGGATATTGTCAGTGGATTATTCCACTTTATGGATGATTGTGAGGCGGGGAGTTCTATTTCCGATTGTCTCACATAGAGACACGCGGGTTTTGTTTGTTTGCAAGGGTGCATTCCCTAGTGATGCGACCCGTTAGCCGCATTAAAATGTCAAAACCATCTTTAACGGACGGTCTAGGTTGGAGGATTCACCTGACATTGGTGAATACTTTTGAAGGTCGCGGGACGAATTGCGAACTATTGGGTTGATAATTCGCTATTGACAGGATTCTAGTACACAAATAGTTTCCATGCTAGTGCTAGGAAGCCGTATTGTATGGATGTATTGTTGGGTTTAGGGGAGAAACCCTGTGTCGAGTGTTGATGTTTTGTCTAACTTGTGGTGTATTATTGTCGTCCTGGATTAATTCAGAGATGGAAGGTCGTGTGTGGATCCATTCATGGGAAAGTTTGTATCCCTAGTGTGATTAGTTGGTGATACCGAAATTTCTTCGTTGAAGGAATGACCCGGTTGTGGAGACGAGGGGAGTTGGTTCTTGAATCGGAGAACATTCATGATTGAACGGTTGAGTGTACGTTTATGAACCGATGAAGCACGAAGTTTTAACACGGCATGAATCCTTCTCGATTTGGATTAATGCAAGACTTGGGTCACAGCGTAGTGGACCTAGTAGATCGCGTTGGGTGATATAGTTAAGGATGTAGCTTGTTGCGAGTTGTAGACGGGAGAACTTGAAGGGATGTTAAGTGGTAAGTGTTATCCGTAAGTATTTACTTTTACTCGGTCTTCGTCGTTTTGGATGTTGACCTTATTGTGGGACGTGGTTACTCTTGGCATTGTACTTGTGAAGGGTACACCAAAGGGGTGATATCTCGGTACAAGATTGGTTGAGTTCTTCCCGATGTGAAGGATTGAGCAAGTTTCTAGTGCTCGGATTCGTGGATTTGGTAAATCGCGGATGGAGATTAAGTTGAAAGGGGGTGATTCATCGGAAGGGTCGCTTAAGTGCGGTGTAAGATCTTCGCGTTGCAGGAAATTTCGTAGACTTCGAGTTCGAAAGTACGTCGAAGGACCATAGGATGTAGGTCCGGATGGGTTAAGTGACGAAGATCACGAGGACGTGATTGAGTTTAAGTGGGGGAGAGTTGTAAGACCTAAATATTTATTGGACATAATGTATTTATGGTGTACGATGCGTGTATGAAGTGTACGAGACATGTACGTGTTGCTTGCTCGAACGTCGAAGAAAACTGGACGTTGTTTGGAGTCACAAGGTGTGTACGTACCTTTTCGACCTCAAATAAAATTTGTGTTGATGTTTCAAAGCCTTACCATTGGAAAGAAAATCTTATTACGTTTCTAACGATATTTGATTCAAGGAAAACGGAGCTACGGTCAAAAAGTTATGGCCAAAACAAGTTACTGAAAACTGACCTGAAGGTTGGAGCGGCGCTCCACCCTTTGGAGCGGCGCTCCGATCGCGTCTGATGCAATTTTCAGCATTTTTAAAGGGTTAAATGAAGGGTACTTTGGTCCTTTCACTTGTGGACGGATTTTTGACACTTAGAGCAGTTTTAGATCCACTTTTGGATCATTTTGGCATCCACACATCTCTCTCATCTTATCTTAGAGAGAGGGAGAGAGAGAGATTTCTAGGGAGAGAGATTTGGGGTTTTGAAGAAGAAGAAGCTTGAATCGATCGAAAGCTCGAGTGTTAAAGTTGTTTCCTTTCGTTCTCGGCTACGTTTTGATTGTTATGGTAAATTCTAAATCCGAATTTCATTGTTAAGATTATTGTTTGAGTTGGGGTTTGTGTTAGTTAGTGTTATAAACCCATTTTATTGTGAAATTTGGGGGTTTTGGGTAAGATTCAAGTAAGTAAGCCTAAATGGGTGACTTAGGGTTTCGAGTGATGAAATTATGAGTTTGGGTCTTGCGTGTGTTAATTAAACGTTAGAACACTTGAGTTGACTTGGTTTTTGGGTGTAAACCCTAATTTAGGTCAAAACGGGTCAAATGGGTATTTCGGGACAAGTAAGCTTGATTCGGTGTCAAATTAAGTTTTAAGTCAAGTTTTGGTAAATCAAGTAGGTAAATACTTGATTTAAGTGTTAGTGGTTGTCTTGGAAATATAATCACTAGTCGTTAGTGATTTTGGGGCGTTTTATGACTTTGGTCAAAATGAGCAATTTGTATTGGGTCAAAATTAAGGATGACACTAAATTGGATTAATTAGATGTTAAACGCTTTTGTTAAGTGTTAAATGATGTTTTTGATGTAATTACTCGCGAGAAGTGATTTTAGGTTAAAATTTGGTGTTTTAGCAATAACGTCAAACTTGGTCAACCATGGAATGGGTTTTGTGTAAAATACGAGCTAGTATGCGTTTAAAGGTTAAAGTTGACATATTTGGGTATTTCGAGAACGCGGGAACTAGTCTCGTTAGTTTTGGACCTTCGGGTAGCGTTAAAAGTGCAAAAGGGTATATTTTGCACTTGTTGTTCATTCGGGCGGGTCGAGAGTCCAATTGAGGTTGTATGTTGATTATGTGTATACCTATATGCGTATTATAGGTAAAATCTTGCTCGGTCGCTTGTGGTGGGGATTTCACGCATGGTTTGTAATGCTCGAGTTCACGAGGTGAGTGGAATATCTATGTATGTACGTATATGATTTATGTGCCCGTATTAATGGTGTCACATAGCCGTTTTTGTGACCATAGTTGTGGGACATAGCCGTTTTGTCCATATTGATAGTTGTGGGACATAGTCGTTTTGTCCACATTGATAGTTGCCCTTAGTAATGGTGTCACATAGCCCTTTTTGTGACCATAGTTGTGGGACATAGCCGTTTTGTCCACGTTTAATATTTATGCACATAGCCGTGTTTGTGCATATAGTGGCGAGTAATAGCCGTGTTTTACTCTCACGTTGTTATCCGTATTATTTATGCACATAGCCGTGTTTGTGTACATGATTGTGAGTAATAGCCGTGTTTTACTCACACATTGATCAAGTGATGCCATAGCCGTTTTTGGAACACTTGGGGGTGATGCCATAGCCGTTTTTAGAACACCTCGGGGGTTAGCATGCCATAGCCGTGTTTGGAAGCTAACGGTTGTTATGAACATCGATGACTTGTTTCGCGAAGTCATTCCCTTGCGAAGATTTGGTTAACCATGGTTTATAATTTGTTGTTTGTAGCATTTAATTATTATTATGATTATTTATGCTTATGAGGTTGCTAGTTGTACGATTCGATGATACTAGCTATTGATACGAAAGGGTATGTGATTATATGTATTTATGTGATGTTGTGGTTGCGAGTAGGTAAGTTGTATATGTATGTATATATTTATTCTACTCACTAAGCTTTAGCTTACCCTCTCGTTGTTTACATTTTTATAGATTTGCGTGGAGGATGGCTCGGGTAAGTGTGAGGACGAGTGGACTTGCGTAGTTTGCTTTAGAAGACGTGACGTTGGATTTGATTAGGATTGGGTAGCGTATTCCCAATCGCCATGCTCGGTCTATGTTTTGTATTAAACTAAAATGGGTCGAAATGGTCACTTTGTTGTAAATTGGGTCGACGTGGGCCCGGTGTTGTAAAACTTGTTTTATTATGAAAACGTGTTAGTTTTACTTACTTTAATGCGTTGTGAAAACCGTTTCGTCTAAAAGTGCCGGGAAGTGGACGATCTTTTTGTCAAAAAAGGAAAGAGTGGACAGACCACTTTGGAGCGCCGCTCCACAGTGGGGCGCGCCGCGCCGAATGCTGAACTGGACAGTTTTGATAAAAAAAAAAAATTTAATCGTGTTTCGGTTGGATAACGGGTTGGGTTGTTACACGTTGCATTCGAGTCGTCGAGTTCATCAAGATTATTATTAAGTCAATTATAGTTGGATATATTATGAAATGGTATGCATGCCGTCAATTTTCGATGTAAAGCAAGTTTGTTTTTTAAAAACAAATGCACTGTTTGTAAAATGTATCATATAGAGGTCAAGTACCTCTCGATGTAATCAACTATTGTGAATCGTTTGTAATCGATATGGACTTCGTCCAGATGGATTAAGACGGGTCTTCACAATTATTAGGCTAATTCTTTTGTTAAGAAAAAATCAAAAAGAAAAAGAAAAAAATCTAAGCATGGTGGGTGATGTCATTAATCTAAATAATTTTGAATTAAAATTAAATGTTATTAATTAATTATTATTATTAAATCTTATAAATAATTATTTTAGTTATTAAAATTAAATAATTTTGAATTATTTTAATTAAATTTTTTTTGAATTAAGTACGAGAAGGTATAAAAGTTAGGCAGAAGGAAACCAATTCTAAATTTATATTTTAATTTACACTTTTAAAATATAATGACAACCAATATTATCTCTTATGATTGCATGTGAATTGTTTAATATGCATTTTAGGTGTTTGATGAAATGTTCAGCTGACGAGTTTCTTAGTCGAACTCTATGGTTCCACGGGTCATCAAACTAAATGATTTTAGCATTTACGTTTACTTAATACCTAAAACATATCATTAAACTGTTTAGTTTAAACAAACCTGTGGTATTAAAATAAATGACTTTAGCATTTACGTTCACTTAATACCTAAAATATATCATTAAACTTTATATATATATATATATATATATATATATATATATATATATATATATATATACACACTCGATACAAGAGATGAAGAGATGCTACAATAGTTGAGCTCTACTAGCCACTAGGTTAGACTAAGCTAAGCACGATATATGTAAACTAATTACAATGGATCTAGTCGTGACGATGGACTAGGTTCACTGATAATACAGTAGTATTATAGCATCTGACTCTAAAATGACATTATTGAGGGATATTTTTGACCATTTTCACAATATTTTAGATTAATTTGAGAAATTAATGCAGTAGTCAAATCAAACCATTTTGATGCATATATCTTAATTAGTATTATTATATTAACTATTAGACAAAAATCATTACTAGTATCCGAGGCAGTTTTGTCCTTTTGCCTATTTTACTGTAGCAACGAAATTACTATAGTCATTAGCACTGTATCAACAGAATCACTGTAGCAACGGAATCAGCAATGGTACTGTAGCAATTTATTTTCTCTTTATATTTTTCTCTACCCATTATAACAATTTTTTTTTTATTTTTTTTTCCTTTTTTGGTTTCCTTTATATTTTCTCCACAAAATAACGACGTAATTGCGTTAAATTTTTAAAAGTCAACAATTCCATAGCGAAACGCGGAGATACACGTATATTGTTAATTTAAAATAACATTTAAATCTTTGGTGGGTTATACTTTTTAATTCGACTCGAGTTGCGCTTCAACGACATCATCGTTAGCCACGAAATAATTTTACAAACTAAATGCAATAAAATACATTGAAAACCGAACCCCCGGCGCGAAGCGAGGGTTGTACAACTAGTTATAACTATAATTAAATAATAATTTATATTTACAATAATTATATTAGCCAACATGGAGGAATAGTAACCGGCTGATATCATGCTGGCGTCAGCTATTTTGTCTTGTAAAGAATTTTTTTTTTTTTTAGAAAATTATTTTTTCGGCTCAATTATTTGGCCTAATGGAGTGGGCTCCAGACCTCCTACTAGTTAAAAACTATATATGACATTAATATATTTTATATAGATACGTCGATGATTAGTATACAGCTACACTTGTGGATCAAAGAGCAGCGAGAGTAGGAGCAAGTCACCACCCCGTCCCCCACCTCGTCGCAAGTTGTTCCACTCCCCCTCCCGTCACCTCTGTTCGTCCCGCATCGGTCAGTCGCTATGGCGACACAATGTATTAACAATTTGGACCGTTTGTGAAAAAAAAATGTAAATTAAAAAAACTAGCCGTTACGCGTGTGTGTGTGTTTTTATTTTTATTTTTTTAATTTTCTATATATACATCCATTTTACTGAACTCATATTCACACAATCAAATTCAAATTCTGAGAAGATAATAATTGAAAAGAATGGTTTTAACATCGCTGATGTATGGTTGCATCATATTGCACAACATGATAATTGAAGACAATAGTTTTAACATCGCTGAAAATAAATCTTACTACTTGCCTGTCAACAACCTACAAGGATCAACTTGGTACGAAAGGTGTGATGTATATGCTGAGAAGACAAAAGAGCTGCGTGACAAAGACGAGCATGAGTATCTTCGACATACTCTTGTTTCGCATCTATGGCATAATCGCGATAGCGAAATAGTTAACGAATTGTAATTTTTAATTATTTGATGTAATGTGTGATTTTTACTTTTTAATGAAGTTATTTCTATTTATATTAATTTTTATAATTATATTAATTTATGTTATACTTATACTTAAAATAATTAAAATAATGTTAAAATTAAAAAACGACATACCTCAAATGACATAAGTCATTACTCCCTACTTTTTTTGACTCAGCAAGTCAGATCTGACATGACAAGTGACCTGGATCACCACTTCCGGTGCTCTAAGAAAATTACAGAAACCAACCCATTTGTCTGTTGAGACCAAAAGAGATTGGGATTGAGATTGCAAGTGGACGTTAATTTTAGGGGAATGAAGACAACATAATTCTTTTAGAGACAATTCCAAGTGGTTTATCGAGTAGGTTTGGTATCAAATAATCAATTTTATATTGTTGTAAGTTTAATGGTTGTCTATATTCCATCTTTCTCGTATTTAACATTCGTAAAATTGAATATTGTTATAATCTTTTTTATTTTATTGATTTTTATGTCGTTCATATTAAAGCACGTTTTTGTAAGTTACTAATCGAGTCAATTTCTTTTCATATATGATCAAAGTAAACTCAGGTGCAAAAAGATAGAGATTGGGGGTGCGTCGTTGTTTTAAGGACCTTATGATCAATACTCGAAGATTATTCATGCTCCTTGAAAGAGCGTTTTACCTTTGATGTAAAGATGGAGCATATCACAAATGATATTGGCTAACTCCTTAATGAGGTGGTAACATTCCTATTTATAGTACTCTGGAAACCACTCATTCACGCATTTCTGCAATATGCGCTTATGTTAATAATCATGCGCACCATTAATTCATGTAAAAATTGCGAATACAAAATATGTGCAGGCGCATATATAACCAGTTACCTAAATTTGTATGTAATTATCATTCTGACTAAAAATTCATCGAAAAATGTTAAAGAAAGCAAATGACTGTGTTCAAAAATTAAAATAATATAAATAATAAATAAATAATGTTAATAAAGAAATACATAATATATGCATTCTTTTAAATTTCTTGGAAGATTTTATAAACTAAGGTGTTATCCATGAAATAACATACAAAACAAAAAAGTGACCTATAATATTTTTTTTCAAATATCAATTAATTACAAGCGAGGGTTGATCAATAAGACTATTTCCAATGACAAGTCATGAGAGCCAACATCAAACATGTCATCCGAGGGCTTCACTAGCATTGTCAAGCCCTCACCTGAAATTTTTCATATTGAAGCATAAATAAGCATGGATGAAGAGAGAGAATTGTTGTTTTCACTTGTACCCATAGCTTATACATCTGTAACTTGATTTATTTAATTAATTTTGTGGGGTATGTGATGGGCAGGAAGTATGTCATGGTTGTCAATTGTGTTTATGGGAGGAAGTGGTGAGTAATGTGGAGAGAGAAAGCTGATGTGGCGTTAATGAAGTGTTGAGAAAAGGGTCATGGTTGGGATTGGTAATTCAGCCATTAATTTTGAAAACATCTAAAAGAGAAATAGTTTAGTGACCATAATTCACCAACTCCGTCATATCAACCAATGTAGCAATAGCTCAGTGGTAATCGATACTATTGAAGTCGGGGTCCGGCATAAAAGTTTTGCCATAAAATAAGCACGTGTTTAATTACACTCGATGCAAAAATTTACAACTCTTATGATCATAAAATAATAGTTGCTCCTTTTACATATGTGGGGACTCGATATAGGTACTTTTCTAACATCCGACTCTTTGAAAGTGTGTATGATGAGTTTAAAAAAAAAACATAGATTTGGGGGGTGTTTCTGGCAAACTTTTGCAATAAACTCCATCATTTCATTTTCATTAGAAACTTAAATGAAATAGATTATTGAAAAGAAACAATTATATCATACTCCAATTATTTGATGGCTCATCTCATCTGCACCACCTGATTTTACAACTCGTATACCCATGGCCATTGGCCCCTACGGCCCTACACCCAACATTTCCTTTTTTTTTTTTTCATTTTTAATTTTTATTTGCAATAAAAAATAAATAAGTAACCACCTATATATATATCTCTCTCTAATAAATTAACCTCGCTTCCTTACGTACAAACTACAAACATCAAATATGTTAATCAACATCATTTTCATTTTCTCTGTTCTCTTCCCAGTCTTTCGAATTAAGACCGAACTACTCAAATTACTGAAAGCCTCATTCATGTACATCATTCGTCACGAAAAGTTCGATATCTATGACCGAGAATCAGACCTATTTCAGGTTGATCTTCCGATAATTCGATTCGAGGATCTGCAAGAGCGACGACATAGAGCAGTGGAAGAAATGTGTTACATATGTTCAGTTAATTACAACAGTGATGATGTGGTTTCTCAGCTCAGCCGTTGTGGTCACGTTTTTCATTCCGAATGTGTCGGAAAATCGATTCGTCGGAAACAAACTGATTGTCCGTTCTGTCGGACCTCTTTTTTCGCAGGCTGTCCCTCTGTTCCGTGTAAAAATTTCTGATACTTGTTTTTTTGTTAGAAATTTGTGTATATATCTTGTAAAAGGTACGGAATAACCAAACAAGGTTACTATGGCTACAAGAAAAATTAATATTAGAAATATTTCGAATTAAGTTCTAATCAGTTACCCCTATAATAGAAGCAATTATATAGATGAAATTTTGTTTTGTATAGTCTCGTTTGATTTTCAAAATATTGTTATATAGTGTAATTTTCTATTATAAATGTATGATGTATCATGTATGATTAAGATTTTAATTAAAAAGATAAAAAAAAAAAGATTAATTAAAAGGTGTCATGATGATGTCACGTTTAATATTTTTAATTGCATTGTTGCTAGCAAAATCCGGCCTGCAATACCGGAAAAATCGAAGTTAACAAAAAAAAAAAAAAAAAAAAAATCTTTGACCGAAGTTAAAGGAGGGATTAAAGGCTGACCTGCTGTTTAGTCGTGTAATTTTTCTCTTAAAATTTCAATTGATTAAAAATATACTCGTATTCTTGAAGTTTGATTCTTTTCGCTCAAAGGTGAACATAAAAACACTTTAACGTACGTGAGACGTAGGAACGCAAAATTTTGTTTTAACTCAATTGACATAATAATTGTTGTTGATGATGTCACGTTTAAAATTGTAGGAGACATTTGTCGATCAGAAAGATGAATAAGTACTAACATATCTAGAAAAACCAAATGCAAGAATTGAAATCTAAAAACGATGACGTTAAAATAAAAGTATACTTCTAGAAATTAAACAATTTTATCTAGACCCAAACCAAATTATAATAACTTATTCAAATAATTCATTTTCAATATAATTTAAGATAAAAAGAAAGTCAATCATAACATGAGCTTATTTTATATTACAATGTCCTTTTCAGTTGAGTTTTTTTTATTATTCTCTCTCTTTTTGGTCCTTTTCTTCTTCATATTATATATATATATATATATATATATATATATATATATATATATATATATATATATATATATATATATATATATATATTAGTAGGATCAACAGGGAAGTAACCATTCGGGGGAAAGCGGGGGAAAGCAAAAACTTTTTTTTTTTTCGTTTTTTGAAAAAACTTTGTTCACGAACATTATAGATGAGATGAAAATATGAACATTTAGTAGAGACACTTTGTGATAAATGTTTTTATTTTGGCGGAAAAACGCTCGAAGAAGTAATATATAACAATTATCGTGTTTTTCGAGCGTATTTTGAGGTTTTAGCTATTGGGGTTTAGATATTAGGGTTTAGATATTAGAGTTTATAGGGTTTAGAAATTTAGGGTTTAGGGTTTAGATTTAGGGTTTAGATTTATGATTTAGATTGAGTTTTTAACACGGACGGTTTAGAGTTTAGGGTTTAGGGTTTGGGTTTAGGGTTTGGTGTTTTGGGTTTATGGAATAAACTCAAAACCCTAAACCCTAAACTCTAAATGGGCTAAATTTTACTTCACAAAACATGAAAAAAACGTTCATATTCTTCACGAACAATATTATCTTGAATGTTATTTTTTTCGATCGTTTTCCCGCCTAAATAATAACATTCATCACGAAGTGTCTCTTCTAAATGTTCATATTTTCGTATGATCTTGATGCCGGAAAAAAAAATTCAAAAAAAGGAAAAAAAATAAAATTTTGCTTCCCCCCGATTGGTTACTTTCTCATTGATCCTGCCCACATATATATATATATATATATATATATATATATATATACTCCCTCCGTCCCAAATTAACTGTCCCATTTGACTTTTTCAAGTCTTCGTTTTACAACTTTGACCGTAATTATTTCGGTTTATGTTATACAATAATTGATAAAATTTATATGGATGGATTCGGTTTTTAATTGTGTTTTTATTTTATTAGTATAACATTCATCAAGTATTATATAACACAAATCAAAATAATTATAGTCAAAGTTGTAGACAAAAGACTCAAAAAAGTCAAATGGAACAGTTAATTTGGGACGGAGGGAGTATATATATATATATATATATATATATATATATATATATATATATATATATATATATATATATATATATATATATTTGTAAGAGATTGTAACCGTGTCAATTTTTTTTGGGGTAAGCGAAGCTATGCCACTTTATTTAGTATATATATATATTTAAAAAAAAGAAAAAAAAAGCAAACTATATTAGAATCGAAGCAATTTACAAGCGAAGGTGATCCTTATAACATGGACCCCCTATGAAGAAAACAAGCACGACAACACCAGATAATGCGATACTTTATTTAGTATATATCATATACGTGGTTTCTTTATGGAATGAGATAATGTGATAATATCCATTCCTTTATTATTGCATAGGCTGTTATTGAGTCCCAAGTTTACATCCATGAGTCCCAAGTTTACATCCATGTATTGGGTGGAGTGTTGTACAAGTCGGCCGACTTGGTCGATGCGTCGTTTTTTTAGGTTCTTCGTCTCGTTTTTTTCAAAAACGACTCAAAAGACGGTCAATGTTAAAAGTTCGGTCAAAGTCTGTCAAAGACGGTCAAAATTGGTCAAAAACGGTCAAAGTCAATCAAATTTTCGCCAAGATCTTATATATTTTAAAATTAGGGTTTGTTTTCATTTTTTGAGCCGCTCTTTTCTCTGTATCCTTACTGATTATTTACTCGGTATCATTAATTGAGTTTTAAGTTTGATTGTTTTTAAATTCAAGTTCCTATTTAAGAAATTTATGGTACATAATCAACTATTTTATATATTATCAAATATATATTTAAGAAATTATTAATAAAGTCAACGTTGGTCAACGACCGATGCGTCCACGACGCGTCCCCCGACTCGGCCGACGCGTCCTTTTTAGGTCTCGACCGATGCGTCTCCGACTCGCGACTTTTACAACCTTGATTGGGTGTATATTATACAAGATTGATACTGACTGAGAATTATAAATTCGGTATTTTTTAATTATAACATTTATATATTCATATTATATTTGATGTATTATTACATTTTTATTAAACAATAAACTTGTTATATACCCTGCATAATTAAATTAATTCCACAACCGTTATTCCTAATTTATACGTAAGTTTATCTAGTTATGATTTTTATTTTTAGTGATTTTCGGTTTTCACTGAAACCAAACCGAAATCAAATTCGGTTTTCGGTTCGGTTTTAATTATGGTTTTGATATTTAAATTTGGTTTCGATTTGGTTTTCGGTTTTGATTTTATAAGTTTCAAAACCGAAAAAATCGAACCGAATAAATCGAAAACCAAAAACCAAACCGATGAACACCCCTAATAGCAACTATTCTAATCATAACCTTTTATCAGGCAACTCTTCTTTGACAGATATGTTACTATCTATACGTAGGTACAAACCCCATTGTAACAATAATCAATTATAACTACTTACCCTGTATTTTAGGATTGATCAGGACCTGGCACTAGGTTATAGTCACATTAGTAATTGGAAATGGTGGTCCGTGAATTAGACTTCTAAACCCGACCTGGTTTCCGCATTACAATGGCATAAGTTTCACATAAATATCAACATATATAACTATTATAACAGATAGACGTAAGCATAAGATGAAAGCAATTTAAAGATAACCAAACATATCATTTAAATTAAGGAAGACTATTATACAAACGTGACATTCACAAGACCGCTCCTAGCACAATCTTCGACGTTCGTCTCTAGGTACTAAATTTCCCGCACGGAGGTTAAAAGGCCTTGAAAGTGTCTAGCTTTCTAGTGAGAGAAAGCTAGAGAGAAAAAGTGTTGTATTAAGAGAGAAAATTGAGAAGTGTGTTGAAATGGATAACAAGTATGCCTATTTATACTAAAATCTTCTAAGCAGGCCGTGTACACGGCTATGATTTTTGTGGGCAAGCCGTGTGCCCTGACCGTATAAGACAGCCATGTGTTAGCCTTGCTCGGGCACCCTGGCCGTGTGACAAAATCATGGTAGGCCGTGTGCTATTGGGACCAGCCGTGTAACAAGCCAATTGGGCAGGCCGTGTGATCTGGTGACACGCTGTGTAACTTCAGCCTTGTAACTTTATTCCTTGGTCATTCTTGCTGATTCCCGGGATCGTAACTTGGTTTCTGGGTCGGAACATGAGTTTCATCGTTTTTGCTCTAGTTTCTTTGTTTTAAGCCCGTTTTCTTCGATTCTTATTGCATCGCCTTCGTAGTCACCTATTCTATCAAATAAAGCAAATAAACGCTTATTTTGGCGATTAAGTTTATAACTTTAATGTTTTAGGACCAAATATCTGTCACGACCTTACTTTTTCCGTTATCTTTTACCGTTTATTATTTAACGCCCGTTAATTTTTATTCGTGCCACGTCATTTCTATGACCTATATTATTATTTTAGTAATAATATATTAATTATTATGTGTTATATGAATATTTGTATTCATATTTTAAATTGTACGTTTCTACGTGTCGTGGATTTCTATCCGTCGAATCTTTTCGATTTTCAAACCAACGGTCAGACTTTTGGGATTTTTAAATCCAAATTATTTTAAATATGATATTTTGATGTCATATGATTATATATAGTGTTTATATATTTTATTCGTTGCGTATTTGTTATCTCTCCGAAGAATTAATCGCGTAGTAGCGTTTTCGCATTTCGGGCTTCGTTCAGGCATTCGGACCACAAGCTATTGTACATTTATCAAATTTGGGCCACAAGGGGCCCACCCTAGTCAAAATTCAGCCGAAAATTTCTAGAGGAGGGGGTTAGGTTGTCAACTTTTCAAACTTATGATTATTTTGATCAAAATCCACAACTTGCATTTCATTTCAACCTAGCAACCATTTTAATTTTTCTATCCTCCTCCTTGCTTCCCTAGCCATCGCCAACATCACCAATAATCATCATCATCTTTTTATTTCAAGCTTGAAGATTTAGGGCTTTCATCATTTTCGGATTCACCGTATCGAGCTCTACGCGTTCATACTAATCATTTCTTGATTAGGGTATAAACCCTAACCCTAGATTTTTGATTTTTATTAAAATTTTCTATTTTTTATGATTAATATGATAGTATAGTGCTTGTGTGTTGTTAGATTAATGATTGTATGC
The DNA here is from genome assembly GCF_046630445.1 of Rutidosis leptorrhynchoides. Classification (NCBI taxonomy): domain Eukaryota; kingdom Viridiplantae; phylum Streptophyta; class Magnoliopsida; order Asterales; family Asteraceae; genus Rutidosis; species Rutidosis leptorrhynchoides. Next base: position 39,509,132 of record NC_092335.1, on the reverse strand, counting down.
TTAGAATCACTCGTTATTACATGTTTTCGGTTTGATTGATTGTGGACAGCAGACTAATCGACCATTTCAGTAAACTTAACTGATGTTTTTGTTAGATTAAAGTGTCTAGGTGTGTTCCTCTCATCAAGACATTGATTTTAGACTCCGGATTCATGTTATTTCGATTCCCGGAACTTAAGATATGATTAAAATGGTGTTTTCATGAAATCAAAATATAAAAACGAATGTGTTCAGGTTTGGTCAGACTTTGTGACCACTTTTGGAGTCTCTAGGGTGTACTAGTGTGTTAGGATTGATGATTGGATAAACATTCATGTTCGGGTCATCGAAATCCGAGCCACGGATCACCCGGTATGACTAAAACAAGTTTTTGACCGGATTAAAGTCCCAAGTTGAATTATGGCTGTTGGTCATGACTTGGGGGCTATTCTTGGAGTGTTCTTGAGTTTACTAATGTGTCGGGTGGTTTGGTTAGGCGAGGATATATGTAAGACTCGCCGAAAACCGACACCCGGGACTCAAGTTATGACCCGGTGAACTTTTAATTAAAACGTATGGTTATAAAATGGAACTTATGATATAAATAATGATTTTCATTATTATTAAATTACTTATGATATAAAAGTAATTATTTTAATTTAAGACTTATAATATATATATTTATTATATCATTTATTAATTACATTTTGATTAATTAAACATTTAATTAAACCTATGATTAATAATACTTTTATTATTAATGAGAAATACTTATGGTAAGTGTAGTGACCCAGAAAATTTTGACTAATTTTAAATCAAACTCTCGATACGATATTGTATTTTCAACACGATAAGCAAAGTCAGTTAGGCTGGATCTCAAAAATTTTGAACTGTTTCATATATTCAATTGACCTTCGACCATTCTTGACGATTCACGAACAACTATTTGTAAATAGTTACATATATATATATATATATATATATATATATATATATATATATATATATATATATATATATATATATATATATATATATATAATATAAAAATATATATATAAATATTACTTGTAAATATATAATATTATATTTAGTTGTTTAAAAGAATATAATTAATATATTTATTTACTTAAACTTGTTAATTAAGATTTGATATATATATGTAGAATGTGTATATTGAAAATGAATGATTTCGAGCCTAATTAGTATACGTCCGTAACACTCAGTTGACGTTTCATTAGTTTTAATATAGATATATTACATGTTCATGAAGGACTAAAATAAAAGTTGGATTGTAATTCGATTACGAAGATTATAGGCTTGGTAAAAATATTTTTATCCTTTTTAGCTTAAATTTTAGTACTCCGTACATATTATTTGGAACATAAAATAAATAATTGACGAACCTTTTTGATCAGGTTTCAAACAGTTATTGAGTGAAATAATTAATTATATTTAAACTAAAAATTTGGGATTTTTAGGAGCACTTTTACACGTTAACTGTTTAGCAATGGACACAATATAGCCATCCGGGATAAACTGTCGGTAGGTGATGCCAATTCAATGGCTGCTTACTGTTTTTGATTGTTTCAATCTGTCCACTTTTAACTAATTGAATCACATTTGAATTATAGGAGTAATATTATATTATTATTATTATTATTATTATTATTTATATTTATATGTATGCTGAGAGATATAGATATATATCCACCTTCATTCTGTTGAACCACCTCACACCCATCTAGTTCTCTTTCTTCCTCTTACCACCGAGAACACCATCACTCTAACAACCCATCGCCTATTACTACTATTGTGATTACGTATTCGATCACCATGAACCAAACCCACCAAAACTGTCACCTACAACTCCTTCTAACCTGATACATATTGTCTTCTGTTTACTGTTCTGTTGAAGGCAACAACTAAGACTGCTGTTGTTGGGTTAATGATTCGATGACCGTCACAAACCTGCTTCTACGTCAATTCTTTCTGTTTTCGTTTTAAACTGCCTAAAACCCACCACAATTACCACCCATGTAAACCATCACAACCATCACCCCAAGTTCGCTGTTCTAATCGGTTTACAACTAAGACCCAAACCACAATCGCCAACCTCCTGTTACTATCACGAAGATCAAATAGCAGCCCCATCGTGGACTGCTGCAACCATCAAAACAACCACACAACATCACTCTTGTGAAACCATCAGTCACCGTTACAAACCCACTACAATTATATTTTTTTATTAACCGACACTATCATCTTCACCACGATCCCCACCTTCCACCGTTCACCCTCACCTCCAAACCACCATCTCTAACCGCTTACTACTACTGTTACGGTATACTTTCAGTCTCGTTCGAACCCCATTAAATCATTAAACTTGTTGTTGCTTCTCTTCGTAAACCACCATTAAACCCATCAAGAACCCCAAACCATTTTCATGTTTCTTTCATTCTTATTTTTTTTCTTCTCTTCTCTATTACGAGCAACCGCACCACCATAACTTTCATCACCATTGATAACCATCACCACCGATTACTTATTTCAGTTGTCTTCTTGTTTTATATTTCAAACCATTTCCACAAACCCATTTGCAGGCTACTGCTATTAAATTATTTCTATTACCATTTAAAACGAAGGAGAATGATGATATGGAGTTGGATGATGACGATGAACAGTGGAAAAAGATGGAAGAGGATGAACAGTATAGGGTGATATTACGTATTAATGGAGAAGGTCGATGATAAGAGTAAGGAGAAAAGAATGACGATGATGATTTGCAAACTGCTATGAGTGTGCTCAATGATCTGTAAACAATTATTTTTGGGTCACTATAATTGGGCTCGCAGGCCATAGTGATAGACAAGAAGGCTCATAAGCCCAATATATATATAAACTACTAATATAAAGAGATTGGGCTCGCAGGCCCAAAATAATAAAATGTTAAACGATAAGTGTTGATCTGGAACGCGGGAATGAAGAAGAAAAATAAGAACACAGGAATCAGGTGAAATAAAATTAAATTAGGAGTTAGAACAGAAATAAGAAAGTAGAAGAATGGTTGAGGGTGTGTTTGGTTAAGGATGTATTCGGATTAGCGGGACGTCGCGGGTTCAATCCCGGACTTGGACATTTTTCTTTTAAGGGCTACTTCTTGGAGGTAGTTTACTTATTATTATTATTATTATTATTATTATTATTATTATTATTATTATTATTATTATTATTATTATTATTATTATTATTATTATTATTATTATTATTATTATTATTATTGGTATCATTAAGGTTATAAACATTATTATTATTATCACATGTATATATATTATAATTATTATCATTATCATTATTATAAGTATTAATCATATTATTATTAGTAGTAACCTTATCATTTTAGTATTATTACCATTAGTATGATTATGATTATTGTTATTATTAGTATTATGAAAGTAATAAAAAATTTATTATTATCATGAATACTAGAATTTGTATTACTTATAATTATTAGTATTATTATTATTAACATAACTACTATTATTATTATTACCATTATGATTTTCATTATTAGTGTTAACATTATTATTAAAGTTATTATTATTAAAAGAGTCAGTATTATCAAAAACTAGTTTTTATAAAATAAATATTTTGTATATAAAAATATACTTATTACGTATACTATAATTATATTAAAATTTCATATAGATATATATCAAACATTTTAAACATTTTATTTTATAAATACTTACACATAACAAACTATTGATTTTTAAATATAATAAGGAATATATATAGACATGATAATATAACTAAAGGTATAGATATTAATCATTTTAAAAAATATATACAAAATAAATATATAGATAACAAATAATCTAAGATATAATATAAGTAAACGTTTTTAAACGAAATTTAGTATAAATTCTATATAACTACAAATATATAAATAATATACATATTAATAAATGGACGAATGTGATTTTCATTATATTTATTAATAGATATACAAATGATATAGGTTCGTGAATCCGAGGTCAACCCTGCATTGTTCAGTTGTTCAATGTCGTCATATGTATTTTTACTACAAAATACAGTAGTATGAGTTCATTTGATTCCCTTTTACTCTTTACATTTTTGGGACTGAGAATACATGCGCTACTTTTACAACTACTTTATTAAATGCTTTTGAAATACATTTTGAACTGCGAATACATGAAATGCTTTTATAAATGTTTGACGAGATAGACACAAGCAAAACATTCCTCGAATGAATTATGTGGACGTGATAATTACCACCATTGAATTATGTGGACGTGATAATTTCCATAATTGATATGAATATTTTTCCCCTGATTATTATTGCTTGGTAACCTAAGAATTAGGGAACATCACTAATTTTGAGAATTAGTGCACGCCTGGTTCTATTATGTAGGAAAGTTGTAGTCCTACATTGCTAAGGTACCTAATTGTATAAGGCACACTTAAAATGCAATCCTGGTTCTCTACAACAACCTTGCTTTGATACCAATCTGTTACACCCCCAAATAGGGCCTGGGGTATTTGTGACTAATTATATCAAATCACAGTTGTATAAACTAGAACGACTCTATATGAGACGTTTTATTGAGTTTTGCAGCGGAAGATAAATAGATTACATTGTATTTAATAAATAACGCATTAAATGTCTTTAATTGATATGATATGTAATGAAGACTCCAAGCATAGCAAGCAATCATCATTAAATTAGCAAATACAAGTCCTTCTAATTATCCATGAATGACTCGTTGAAATGTTGCCTTCAATTAGCAAATACACAGCGGAAGCATTATGTAGAACCTGAGAATAAACATGCTAAATAGTGTCAACCAAAAGGTTCGTGAGTTCATAGGTTTATTATAAATATGATTTCAATAATAGTGTTAGACCACAAGATTTAAATAAGTTGATATAGAAATATCAATATAAAGTGTTGATTGATATAGAAATACCAATCTAAAAGTAATGCTGAGTTTGTAATATCGCGACTAAACAAAAGTTACCCCGTGACACTTGTTATTCGTGTCATTGAATCATAATTAGGTAGTCAAAGACCAACGGTCAACTGACTAGAGACGTCACTCTCAGTAGCGCTACTCACAATAACTAAGTTTGCATCTTATACCTCAGCAATTAACGATATTACGGCAGGGATTTAGCATGACAAAGCATGTATATAGCATAAAAGTTTGAGTACTTGTGTCTAAATGTAAAACAGTTATAAAAATTGCGCATGTATTCTCAGCCCAAAAATATATATATATAAAGGGAAGCAAATGAACTCACCTTAAACAGCACAGCAACGATTTATTACACAAAAGTAATAAGAGCAAAATAGAGCAGACCGGGATCTCAACTTAGAGATATAAGTTTGGTCGTTAGTTGTCTAACCGACAATGAGTGTGTCAATTTACATATAAAGTTAATTGGCGTTCGAGTATTTAAATAAATAACCTTTATTTAAATAATGCGTTATTAATATAGTAAATATATTAATAGTTGGTTTCCTTTTTAGGAAAATTTCTATTTTTGAAAGTTTCATTTCGGGAAAGTTTCCTTATTTAGAATGTTACTTTCATTTTTAAAAATATTTGTTTATTTAGAATGTCACCTAAAAAAGTCAATAATTAAAATTAAAAGTCAACCTAAAAGGTCAACACTCGACTGAAAACAATTTTTCAAAAAGTCAACGGTCAACGTTGAAAGTCAACAAGACTTAGAAACAATCTTTATAGCTTATTTATACTCATTTCAAAATTATATTATCATAATATTAGTATTGGTAGTTAAATGACTTAGAAAAATTACAAACTCATAAATATTGTAAAAAAAATGACCAAATTGTCCACTTTGAAATTTTTTATAAAAATCAGTGATACCTCATTTAAAAAACGGACAATACCAAGAGTTACTTTTTACAACAAAGAGACTACACAAAAATTTTCAGGAGCCAACTCAATTTGAGCAACCCTTGGCAACCGATGCCGTTTCGACATTTAAATGATTTTGTTTCAGCTTTTCAGAAAAAGTACAAGTGCGCTCAGGTGACCCACTTTGACAATTTTTAAAATGAAGCTCGGGAATCGGTTTGACAAACGAGCAGAACCAATAGCTTCCCCTTGCTATCGAGATACTACAGGATTTATTTGATGATTTTTACAGCATTTAAATGACCATGGTGATCGACACGATTTTGACAAAAGTTCATTTTTTTTTTAGCATTCTAATAAGAAAATTTTATTTTTATAAACTTTGAAAAATTATAACTAATTCATAAAAATTGTAAACCACATGAATCTAGAGTCCAAACTTATTAATTTTTCGATACGCAAGCACTCGTGAACTCAGAATTTTATTATCGGGTCACACGCAAACCGAGACGACCTGATCAGACCTGCTATAATTATATTTATATTAAAAATATACGAATTTGATTTGGCCATAACTTTTGACTCGTTTATCGGATTTGGACAAAGTTTACATGAAAAGTTATCTACTCGAAACAAGGAATCCAAATATCCACTTTGATTAACCCAGAAAATTCGTTTACAAAATTTCCCTAATTAATTAAATACGAATTTTAATTAAGATTAGCAACTTTAACGATTTTAAAATCAAACATACTATATTAATAACTTATCTTATTTATATTGATAAAAATGTTTTTCATTAATCAAATCAAGATTAAAATACTTATACTATTATCTTAATTATATCCTTGTTAATCACCTTTGTTACTTTATCATTACAATATTTTTAACTATCATAATCACTAACCATAATATCATACTTTTATTATTATTACTTATTACCATATTCATTATTGTCTTCAAGTTCATATATACAAGATTATAGCTAATAAAGAAACAAATAAAAAGTATTATGAACTTAGGAGGTTTAGGGATACCTTAAAGTTTTAAGATCAAGAAAAAGGTGGCGAATGATGGCGACGATGTGCACGAACAGTAGACAAAAAAATAGCAGCAGCAAGAGTGCAAAATAGGCGGGTTTTGGCCTGTTTTGGGTGCGCAGGATCAGCAGCAAAACATTGGTGTTTGGTGGCAGTTTACAGCGTTATTTGGTGGTGCTTGGGTGGTCGAAAAATAGTAGAAACAGGGCTGTAAGTTAGCTGTTTTACAGCAGCAAAAAGGCTGCTGTTGGTGGCGGGTTGGAGCTGCAAAACACAACAGTAAATGGTGGTGATGATGGTGTTTTATGGTGGCTAAAGGTGGCGGTTTTTGGTGGTGGTTGTAGGCTGCAGAATACAGCAGATTATGGTTGTGGTGGTGGTGATGTTGTGAATTTTTGTGATGCAAATAATGAGAGCTCTTAGGTGTTTAATTTATGCAAGTATTAGGTATTAAATCTCAATCCAAGTGTATAAGTAAAATCTAATAGTTGTTTAGGTTTTATCATTTAGTTCAACTTGTTCATGATTATGATTAGTTTAATTGTTTAGGCTTTATCTTTTTTTTTATATATACAAACGGCACATATATATCTATGTAGTATAATAATAATATAAAGTAATAGATTGATAGATCAAACTTTACATCTCATCCCACTTGTATAATATAACAAAAGAAAAGAAAAAAATAGTGGCCATGATTGTGTATGATATCGATTGTTTAGTCCTCTTGCAAAACAAATATGAATCAACATAATAAATAGCGAAAATTGTATCAATTAAAGAGCGATTGTATCAATTAAAGATTGATCAAGTGGGAGTTGGTTTTTAGTCGATATCATTAACAGTAAGCATGCATGTATATATATAGCTATCATATTAATGTATATGTAAAGTTAATCATTACATTAGCAACAATATAATAATAATAATATTTTTTTTAAATCATAATAACAATACTGATAATAAAAATAATGATTGTAAATAATAAATGATAATATTGTTTTAAAACAATATTAATAATAATACTAATACGTAATTATTTACAAATAATTGTTCGTGAATCGTTGGAATTACATAAAAGTTAGGTTTAAATTTTGTCAAAAATTTCCGGGTTGTTATAGTACCTACTCGTTAAAAGAAATTTCGTCCCGAAATTTTGTTGTTGCCATCAATCGGCGTTGTTCGTACATAGACGAGGATATTTACGTTTTGTTTGGTCTTCACTTTCCCAGGTATACTCGGGGCCTTTCGTGAATTCCAACGGATAGAATATTGTTCTGTTTCAAGCGTTTAAGTCATATGAACCATAATTTCTATAGGTTCTTCTACGAAGTGCATTTTATCATTAATGCGGTGGTTATCTAAAGATTAACAAGAGTGTCGTTTGACTAGGTTATCCTCAAAAGGGATGATGGTGCTATACAAGCATTTCAATACACATGAAATGTGTTATGAATAGTATTGAGCTTATTCAAAATCATGAGCGTTTATGCCACAATATTAGGGTAAACAAAACAAAGAGTAATTCATGAAAATCACAGTCATGAAATTTGGTATAGATTGTCATTGTTGACAACAAGAATATTTTAATGATGAATATAAGTTGAAAAATAAGGTTTTATCACTATTGAACAATATGGATAAAATGATTCGATTATAGGAAGCGTGTAAACGAAGCTATCGTAAAAGAGTGAATGAGAAAATTAAATGTTCGCCTTAACTTTTGATGTAGTCACGATTGATTTCCGGAATTCAAGGGATTAAAGGAAATCTTCGTAATCTATAAGATTTGATTCTCCGGTATTTATGGAATTTTGGGATTTCTTTGATTAAATGCGGTGAATTGCCTCGATTGCTGTATTTGAAATTTTGCTATAAATTAGCTTCTTCCTTTTCATTATCTTCACCGCTTATATACTTTCTTCCTCAATTCATACTTCCAAAAGATTTGTTAATATGCTCAATCCCGTATTGATACTTGTTATTATATTGACCATATATGCAGTCATTCTGCTTTTTCTTTTACCACCAGAGGAATCTGTTTACTTCTACTATGCTCTTGGAGTTATAGTGTTTTTAATTATCCCGTGTCTTTACGTTGCAATACGTATTGATATACACGGTTTGTAATTTCGGTATTGTTCTTGGGCGTTATATTTTCCCTTATATGTCGGAGCTCTTTGCCTTTTTATTCTCTTCTCGACCCTAAGTAAAGCGAGTAATGGTCCAGAATTTGTAGTTATGAAGTTTCCAATGAACCTAATGTTCCAATCAGAAAGGAATGTAATATCATGATTTGATTTGGTAAATTACCAGAATTACTGAGGATAGAACTATCAAGAATATATGTTCTTGATATGTTCAGAGATTAAGTAGAATGTAAGAGTCGTGTAACATGGCAAATGATGATTATAAAGTCTATGAATCATTATCTTCCATTAAAAATTTAGCATGACTTACTGTAATATAACCACGTTGGCCTGACATCATTGTATTATACTAATTCATGCTTCAATTCCCAACACTATTTCAAATCATTCATAATTTATACTTAGGTTTTACAGAAGTTTCCAATATGATGTATTACAAATAGCACGAAGAGGTATATAATTTCGGACGAGAATATTTATGAAATATCTTCAGAAATATTGAAGATATTTATGATGATATTTTGGAATTTCTAAGTTCGAAAGTTGATGAAGAAATTTTTTTCGCAAGCTTTTAACATGACTTCGGAGCAAGATATTCTCTAAAGATTCCATCGGATTCAGAATTATCTGAATTCTTTGAATATAGGGTTTGGTCCTTGTATTTGTCTTTGGTCTCCTCCATGGTTTGCTCAATCCATTTTTTAGTTCAAAATTTTCTTTTGAGCTTTTCCAACGTACCATTCTTTATTATCAAACTTTTGGCCATTAAGACCATCTACAATTTTGCTGTTTCCTCTGCATTTAATGCAGCCATATTTGAATCATCGGTTATCAATCCGAGATTGTTTCAAGAAATTTCGTTTTTAGATGATTAAATGCTGGTTGTAATTGTCAACGGATCTAATGGTTGATGAATAGGCATTGTTGATGATAATTTCGGTGGTTTGATGTGATAATTCATCATAGAATACGAATGAATATAATTCATGAATGTAGTGATCTTTAGGAAGATAACATCTGCTAAAGCTTTACTTGTATTCAGATATGTCAAAATCAGAATTTGTAATTGAATTTGTATGAAAATGATTGTGTATTGCTGTGAAGGTAGTGAGTATAGTTAATGATTTATGAATCGAAATTGAAGAATGTACAGTGTATTAATGTGAGATATAAATATTTCTCGGGTATTACCTACCCGTTAAAATACTTTCACAATTAACTGTTTGTTCAAAAGGATTTTTAATTACCATCTTTATGAAGATATATGTTCATATATATATATATATATATATATATATATATATATATATATATATATATATATATATATATATATATATATATATTCTTCAGATGTAATATATATTTTAATGAGTTAATATAATATTAAGCTCATTTGATTCGCGGTAAAACGAGAATAAATAATCTCCAAAACCTTAGAGATTTCATAATTGTCGCGAAATATTTCGCTAATTAAGTTATGAATCAATGCTTCATTGTTCATTATTATTGATATACCTTGGTATATGATGTTGGTGCTCGTGAAATCCTTGTGAAATTCACAAGACACGAATAATGTTTTCTAGAAAGTTTCAAGTACATCGAAAATAGAAGTGTAAAATCAAAAATGTATTTGAATAATACACTTAGTTTATTATGAAATGGAGTTTATTGTATTGAAGTAGTGATTAACGACTGTTAAGTCATTAACGAAGGATGTACATCATAGCATATTAGTGATATGAATTAACCAAGTAGTACATACTAGTTAAGATTCATACGTAATAGCTTAGTACAAAAAGATTTATTATTGTTCCAATCCATATATATAAAGTATACATATATAATTCTTCAGGAAGAATGAGTCAATACATCTTAACTCATTATTACTAATATTCCTTGGTATCTATGGGGCGTATGATGTTGATATCTGAGGTACTGAGTGCGATGTTGAGGCGTGAGATGCGGATGTTGTTGTTGGTGAAGCTGGTGCTGTTGGTGGTGATGCTGATGGTACTGGTGGTGCTGGTTATGCTGCCGGTGCTGCTGATGCTCTTAGATTTCGCACCATATTCTCCAGAGCCACCACTCGCGCGTGAAGCTCGTTGACTTCTTCAATTATTCCGGGATGATTGGCGGTTCGGACAAGTGGATGAATAAGATCTAGAATTTTAGATATTATATATTCGTGACTGGATATCATGGAAATGAGGGTGAAAATAGTGTTTCGAACGGGTTCGCCGGTAAGTGCTTCAGGTTCTTCACCAAGAGGTGAATTCGGTTGGTGAAAGGGATCACCTTCTTCTTGTCTCCATTGATTTAGTTTACTACGAACCCATCCCCAATTCATCCAAAATAGATGATGGCTGATTGGTTCGTTTGTTCTGGTTACGCTGTCTGTGGAGCTTGAGAAATCCATGTTATGTGTTTGGAATTAGGGTTTTTGATACGAGTGGGTGTTGAATACTGAATGATATATTTGTCTCCTCGAATAGTATATATGGCAAAAGGATTTTCGTAATTTACGGAGGAAATTTAGAAAAAGTGTTAGACAAAGTCTAGTAGGATAGATAAGATAAGATATGATAAGATATGATGTGTCTATACTCCAATAATGACAGTATGACGTGTCGAGATCATAAAATGATAAGTATGTAATATGATAATCTTTTGATTAAAGACTTTCAATTCGTAATGGCCTATTCAGGTCTAGGGGCTTGAGCTATATGATCCTTTAAATCGGTAATCCAAACCCTTCCATTCTAGAGTTTCGTAGACGCCATCCGTCAAAAAATTCAATGATCAAAAATAACGAGAAATCAAAGATTTAAAAGTAATGAATATGAGTAGTGATGACATTATAATGTCTTTGAGATTCTCAATAACCCAATGACATTTTCTGGTTCACAAACCAATGCATAAAGGCATAAGGCATATAGGTACGTGATATAATAGGGAGTTATATATGTTTGAGTATGAATAATAACAAATATAGGAGTTTCAAAATTCATGGGTAATATTTCATGTAATACATATGTAATACACAAACCATGATAGATGACCTAGGAATGTCAAGAATTTTAGAAATCATAGTGTCGCATTTAGATGCGGTGGCATAATTGGATAATACTTAGGGGAATTAGCAGAGTTCTTAGATTGGCTCGGCATTCTAAGATAAGTAAAGTTCCTAAAATATAGTGTAGCATTTAACAATTAAAGGCAACAATTAAAGGCACTATAGTCAAGGAAAGTTGTAGTCCTACATTGCTAAGGTACCTAATTGTATAAGGCACACTTAAAATGCAATCCCGGTTCTCTACAACAACCTTGCTCTGATACCAATCTGTCACACCCCCAAATAGGGCATGGGGTATTTGTGACTAATTATATCAAATCACAGTTGTATAAACGAGAACGACTCTATATGAGACGTTTTATTGAGTTTTGCAGCGAAAGATAAATAGATTACATTGTATTTAATAAACAACGCATTAAATGTCTTTAATTGATATGATATGTAATGAAGACTCCAAGCATAGCAAGCAATCATCATCAAATTAGCAAATGCAAGTCCTTCTAATTATCCATGAATGACTCGTTGAAATGTTGCTTTCAATTAGCAAATACACAGCGGAAGCATTATGTAGAACCTGAGAATAAACATGCTAAATAGTGTCAACCAAAAGGTTGGTGAGTTCATAGGTTTATCATAAATATGATTTCAATAATAGTGTTAGATCTCAAGATTTAAATATGTTAATATAGAAATATCAATATAAAGTGTTGATTGATATAGAAATACCAATCTAAAAGTAATGCTGAGTTTGTAATATCGCGACTAAACAAAAGTTACCCCGTGACACTTGCTATTCGTGTCGTTGAATCATTATTATGTAGTCAAAGACCAACGATCAACTGACTAGAGACGTCACTCTCAGTAGCGCTACTCACAATAACTAAGTTTGCATCTTATACCTCAGCAATTAACGATATTACGGCAGGGATTTAGCATGACAAAGCATGTATATAGCATAAAAGTTTGAGTACTTGTGTCTAAATGTAAAATAGTTATAAAAGTTGCGCATGTATTCTCAGCCCAAAAATATATATATATATAAAGGGAAGCAAATGAACTCACCTTAAACAGCACATCAACGATTTATTACACAAAAGTAATAAGAGCAAAATAGAGCAGACCGGGATCTCAACCTAGAGATATAAGTTTGGTCGTTAGTTGTCTAACCGACAATGAGTGTGTCAATTTACATATAAAGTTAATTGGCGTTCGAGTATTTAAATAAATAACCTTTATTTAAATAATGCGTTATTAATATAGTAAATATATTAATAGTTGGTTTCCTTTTTAGGAAAATTTCTATTTTTGAAAGTTTCATTTCGGGAAAGTTTCCTTATTTAGAATGTTTCTGTCATTTTTAAAATATTTGTTTATTTAGAATGTCACCTCAAAAAGTCAATAATTAAAATTAAAAGTCAACCTAAAAGGTCAACACTCGACTGAAAACAATTTTTCAAAAAGTCAACGGTCAACGTTGAAAGTCAACAAGACTTACAAACAATCTTTATAGCTTATTTATACTCATTTCAAACTTATATTATCATAATATTAGTATTGGTAGTTAAATGACTTAGAAAAATTACAAACTCAAAAATATTGTAAAAAAAAAATGACCAAATTGTCCACTTTGAAATTTTTTATAAAAATCAGTGAGACCTCATTTGAAAAACGGACAATACCAAGAGGTACTTTTTACAACAAAGAGACTACACAAAAATTTTCAGGAGCCAACTCAATTTGAGCAACCCTTGGCAACCGATGCCGTTTCGACATTTAAATGATTTTGTTTCAGCTTTTCAGAAAAAGTACAAGTGCGCTCAGGTGACCCACTTTGACAATTTTTAAAACGACGCTCGGGAATCGGTTTGACAAACGAGTAGAACCAATAGCTTCCCCTTGCTATCGAGATACTACAGGATTTATTTGATGATTTTTACAGCATTTAAATGACCATGGTGATCGACACGATTTCGACAAAAGTTCATTTTTTTTAGCATTCTAATAAGAAAATTTTATTTTTATAAACTTTGAAAAATTATAACTAATTCATAAAAATTGTAAACCACATGAACCTAGAGTCCAAACTTATTAATTTTTCGATATGCAAGCACTCGTGAACTCAGAATTTTATTATCGGGTCACACGCAAACCGAGACGACCTGATCAGACCTGCTATAATTATATTTATATTAAAAATATACGAATTTGATTTGGCCATAACTTTTGACTCGTTTATCGGATTTGGACAAAGTTTACATAAAAAGTTATCTACTCGAAACAAGGAATCCAAATATCCACTTCGATTAACCCAGAAAATTCGTTTACAAAATTTCCCTAATTAATTAAATACGAATTTTAATTAAGATTAGCAACTTTAAGGATTTTAAAATCAAACATACTATATCAATAACTTATCTTATTTATATTGATAAAAATGTTTTTCATTAATCAAATCAAGATTAAAATACTTATACTATTATCTTAATTATATCCTTGTTAATCACCTTTGTTACTTTATCATTACAATATTTTTAACTATCATAATCACTAACCATAATATCATACTTTTATTATTATTACTTATAACCATATTCATTATTGTCTTCAAGTTCATATATACACAAGATTATAGATAATAAAGAAACAAATAAAAAGTATTATGAACTTAGGAGGTTTAGGGATACCTTAAAGTTTTAAGATCAAGAAAAAGGTGGCGAATGATGGCGACGATGTGCACGAACAGCAGACAAAAAAATAGCAGCAGCAAGAGTGCAAAACAGGCGGGTTGTGGCCTGTTTTGGGTGCGCGGGATCAACAGCAAAACAGTGGTGTTTGGTGGCGGTTTACAGCGTTATTTGGTGGTGCTTGGGTGGTCAAAAAATAGTAGAAACAGGGCTATAAGTTGGCTATTTTACAGCAGTAAAAAGGCTGCTGTTGGTGGCGGTTTGGAGCTGCAAAACACAACAGTAAATGGTGGTGATGATGGTGTTTTATGGTGGCTAAAGGTGGCGGTTTTTGGTGGTGGTTGTAGGCTGCAAAATACAGCAGATTATGGTTGTGGTGGTGGTGATGTTGTGAATTTTTGTGATGCAAATAATGAGAGCTCTTAGGTGTTTAATTTATGCAAGTATTAGGTGTTAAATCCCAATCCAAGTGTATAAGTACAATCTAATAGTTGTTTAGGTTTTATCATTTAGTTCAACTTGTTCATGATTAGGATTAGTTTAATTGTTTAGGCTTTATCTTTTTTTTTTTATATATACAAACGGCACATATATATATATGTAGTATAATAATAAGATAAAGTAATAGATTGATAGATCAAACTTTACATCTCATCCCACTTGTATAATATAACAAAAGAAAAGAAAAAAATAGTGGCCATGATTGTGTATGATATCGATTGTTTAGTCCTCTTGCGAAACAAATATGAATCAACATAATAAATAGCGAAAATTGTATCAATTAAAGATTGATTGTATCAATTAAAGATTGATCAAGTGGGAGTTTGTTTTTAGTCGATATCATTAACAGTAAGCATGCATGTATATATATAGCTATCATATTAATGTATACGTAAAGTTAATCATTACATTAGCAACAATATAATAATAATAATATTTTTTTTCAAATCATAATAACAATACTGATAATAAAAATAATGATTGTAAATAATAAATGATAATATTGTTTTAAAACAATATTAATAATAATACTAATACGTAATTATTTACAAATAATTGTTCGTGAATCGTTGGAATTACATAAAAGTTAGGTTTAAATTTAGTCGAAAATTTCCGGGTTGTTATACACAGGTTATGTGTATGTTATTTTTGTGCACAAGATATGTGTACGGTTACTAAGAATTATGAAAAATGGTTTCGTACACAAGAAAGGTGTACTGTATTTAAAAGATATCACATGTACATTACAGGTGGGTATAGGATTCGGGCCCATTTGTACCATGCAACATTTAAATCTTGTGGTCTATCAAAATGATGAATTTTTATTGTTTATGATAAACTTATGAACTCACCAACCTTTTGGTTGACACTTGAAAGCATGTTTATTCTCAGGTATGAAAGAAATCCTCTGCTGTGCATTTGCTCATATTAGAGATATTACTTGGAGTCATTCATGACATATTTCAAAAAGATGTTGCATTCGAGTCGTCGAGTTCATCAAGATTATTACTAAGTCAATTTTAGTTGGATATATTATGAAATGGTATGCATGCCGTCAACTTTCGAAGTAATGAAAGTTTGTCTTTTAAAAAAGAATGCAATGTTTGTAAAATGTATCATATATAGGTCAAGTACCTCGCGATGTAACCAAATGTAATGTATTCGTCCAGATGGATTAGGACGGGTCACTACAGGTGGTATTAGAGCGGTGGTCTTAGCGAACCAGGTCTTGCATTAGTGTGTCTAACTGATAGTTGTTTAGATGCATTAGTGGGTCTGGACTTCGACCGTGTCTGCATGTCAAAAGTTTTGCTTATCATTTAGTGTCAAAAATTATTTGCTTATCATCCTTAAAGTCTAGACACGTCTTACTGCATTTAATGCATCAATAGTGTATAGACAAAAAATCATATCTTAGCGTATCTTTTACTGTAGACTTTTCCTGACAGCTTCCATAGATTCCTCCGTAACTTATGAGATTTTAGTATTATATATGCATATGTAAATCATGTATTGCAGGGTACTAATCTACATCCTATAATCTATTTCTTATCGAAAATCCTTCATCTAATCGTACGAGATGAATATGGAGTTTCACCTAAGCTCCGAAAGCAGTGTCACCAGAATGAATCAACCAATCATCCATCCCCAATTCATCTAATGGGTTCGTAGTCGACTTAATCAATGGAGACGCGAAGAAGGCGATCCCTTCCACCAACCGAATTCACCTCTTGGCGAAGAACCTGAAGCACTTACCGGAGAACCTATCCGAAACACCATTTTCAGTCTCATTTCCAGAGTAGCTTGACACGATTATATTCTATCCACAATTCTAAACCTTATTCATCTGCTCGTCCCGACCGACAATCATCTCGGAATAATAGAAGAAGTCAACGAACTTCGCACTCGAGTAATCAATTTGAAAAACATGGTGCAAAACCTAACAGTTCCAGCAACAGCACCGGCAACACCAGTACGACCAACAACCCAAGTTTCAACACCACACGCCTCAACATCTCATTTTGTACCGCGAGCATAATCATCGATCTACAAATCATTTTATATCAATTACCTTCATTCTTCATGGCGATCATGTAATCTCTAAAGTTTTAGAGATTATTCATTCTAGTTTCAACCTTAATCAAATGAGTCTAATATCATATTGACTCATTAAATCCATGATTACATCTGAAGAAAATATATATGTATATATGTTTTCATAAAGGTTTTAATTAAAAATTCTTTTGTACAAACTGTTAATGGTGAAAATATTTTAACAGGTAGGTAATACCCGAGGAATATTTAGATTTCACACTAATAAGTTACACTGTACATTCTTCAAACTTGATTCAACGGTCATTTACTATCCTACTTACATCCACAGATATACGAATCCGTTCACCACAGAATAATCATTTTCACTCAATTTCATATTTGGATTTTGACCAATCAGAATCCAACAAGTGGCATAATGAAGAAAACATTGGACAAAATAAAATTTGTTAGAAACAAACGAATTAACTATGAGAAATTCTATTAAGAATCCACGCTAACAAAAATCCTAGTTAACTGTTCCTAGCTAACTGATTACATTTTATTTATCGCAATTTAATTATCGCAATTTTATTTATCGTCATTTAATTTATGTTATTTACTTTACGCACTTTATTTATCGTCATTTAATTTCTGTTATTTATTTTACGCACTTTAAATACCGGGACACGTATACAAGGTTTTGACATATCAGATCGACGCATGTATATATATTATTTGGAATAACCATAGACACTCTATATGCAGTAATGACCGAGTTAGCTATACAGGGTTGAGGTTGATTCTACAATAATATATATACTTTGAGTTGTGATTGAGTCTGAGACATGTACACGGGTCACGATACGTATTAATTAATTCGAATATTATATATTAAACTATATATGAATGATTGGACTGTTAACTGTGGACTATCGACTGTGTACGAATAATATTGGACAATTAAAATGAATTAAAATACTGATTATAACATATGAAACTAAATAATTCTTCAAGTTTGCCACTTGATTTCATCTTAAACCTCATTTGTATCTTGACGATTACAATCTGCGTTCAAACCTTTCATCATTCATGAAAACACCTCAATCGAGAGGATGAACCAACTGCACTTCATCTACGGAAGAAAAGATTGATGCATATAGTTATGCACCTGAAAAACTCTCGGAACCTGAATAAAAGTTTAACACGTAGCTGTGCTAATTCCTTAGTGTTATTATTGCCCAAAACAACTTTACAATCCCTCTCCAAATTAGCCAGTTTTGTCACAGCTCCAGCAAGTCAACTTCGACTTCTCGTTCGAAACAACTTTATTATAACTTTGATATATATGCGTGCTCTTTTATTGTTACCAGGGGAACCTTTTATATTCCACCATATTACCATCAGCGTTTAATCATCTAAAAACACAATCCTCCTGAAACCACCTCGGATTGATAACCGATAATTCAGATATGGCTGCATTAAATGCAGAGGAAACAATAAAATTGTAGATGGCATAAATGGCCAAGAGTTTGATGATAAAGAATGGAGTGTTGGGAACGCTCGATAGAAAATTTGGTACTGAAAAACGGATTGAGCTAACCATGAAGGAAACCAAGGACAAATACAAGGACCAAACACTATATTCAAAAAAAAAAAAAAATCAAGGTAATTTGGGATCCGATAAAATCTTTAGAGAATACCTTGCTCCGAAGTCATGTTAAAATCTTGCGGAAAATTTTTCTTCATCAACCTTCGAACTTAGAAATTCCAAAATATCATCATAAATATCTTTGAAATTTCTGAGGATATTTCCATAAATATTCTCGTCCGAAATTATATACCTCATCGTGCTTCCTGTGTTCCATTATATTGGAAACTTCTGTAAAATCTAAGTTTATTATGAATGATTTCTAGAGAAGTGTTGGGAATTGAAGCATGAGTTAGTATAATATAATGACGCCCGGTCAACATGATTATATTACAGTAAGTCATGCTGAATTTCTAATGGAACGTGATGATGGTTCACAGATCTTACCCTCATCATGTGCCATGATACATAACTCTTTCATTCTACTTAACCTCTAAACATATCAAGAGATTATTTTCTTGATAGTCCTATCCTTACCGTGATTCTAGCAGTTTGCTAATTAATCATGATGTTACATTTTCTTTCTGATTAGAAGATTTCCTTAAATTCCTTGAATTCCGGAAATCCGCCATGACTACATCAAAAGTTCAGACGAAACTTTTCACTCTTTTGTGATAGCTTTACTCGTACGCTTCACATGATCGAATCGTTTTATCTATATTAATTAATAATGATAAAACTCTAACTCATATTCGTCATGAAAACATTTTTATTGTTAGCCAGGACGACCTCACTCATATTTCGGGACGAAATTTCTTTAACGGGTAGGTACTGTAGTGACCCGGAAAATTTTGACTAATTTTAAATCAAACTCTCGATACGATATTGTATTTTCAACACGATAAGCAAAGTCTGTTAGGCTGGATCTAAAAAATTTTGAACTGTTTCATATATTCAATTGACCTTCGACCATTCCCGACGATTCACGAACAACTATTTGTAAATAGTTACATATATATTTAAATATATATATATATATATATATATATATATATATATATATATATATATATATATATATATATAATATATATAAATATTACTTGTAAATATATAATATTATATTTAGTTGTTTAAAAGAATATAATTAATATATTTATTTACTTAAACTTGTTAATTAAGATTTGATATATATATATATATATATATATATATATATATATATATATATATATATATATATATATATATATATATATATATATATATATATATAGAATGTGTATATTGAAAATGAATGATTTCGAGCCTAATTAGTAAATGTCAGTAACACTCGGTTGACGTTTCGTTAGTTTTAATATAGATATATTACATGTTCATGAAGGACTAAAATAAAAGTTGGACTGTAATTCGATTACGAAGATTATAGGCTTGGTAAAAATATTTTTATCTTTTTTAGCTTAAATTTTAGTACTCCGTACATATTATTTGGAACATAAAATAAATAATTGACGAACCTTTTTGATCAAGTTTCAAACAGTTATTGAGTGAAATAATTAATTATATTTAAACTAAAAATTTGGGATTTTTAGGAGCACTTTTACACGTTAACTGTTTAGCAATGGACACAATATAGCCATCCGAGATAAACTGTCGGTAGGTGATGCCAATTCAATGGCTGCTTACTGTTTTTGATTGTTTCAATCTGTCTACTTTTAACTAATTGAATCACATTTGAATTATAGGAGTAATATTATTATTATTATTATTATTATTATTATTATTATTATTATTATTATTATTATTATTATTATTATTATTATTATTATTATTATTATTATTATTATTATTATTATTATTTATATTTATATGTATGCTGAGAGATAGAGATATATATCCACCTTCATTCTGTTAAACCACCCCACACCCATCCAGTTCTCTCTCTTCCCCTTACCACCGAGAACATCATCACTCTAACAACCCATCGCCTATTACTACTATTATGATTACATATTCGATCACCATGAACCAAACCCACCAAAACTGTCACCTACAACTCCTTCTAACCTGATACATATTGTCTTCTGTTTACTGTTATGTTGAAGGCAACAACTAAGACTACTGTTGTTGGGTTAATGATTCGATGACCGTCACAAACCTGCTTCTACGTATATTCTTTCTGTTTTCATTTTAAACTGCCTAAAACCCACCACAATTACCACCCATGTAAACCATCACAACCATCACCCCAAATTCGCTGTTCTAATCGGTTTACAACTAAGACCCAAACCACAATCACCAACCTCCTGTTGCTATCACGAAGATCAAACAGCAGTCCCATCGTGTACTGCTGCAACCATCGAAACAACCACACAACATCACTCTTGTGAAACTATCAGTCACCGTTACAAACCCACTACAACTATATTTTTTTATTAACCGACACTATCATCTTCACCACGATCCCCACCTTCCACCGATCACCCTCACCTCCAAACCAGCATCTCTAACCGCTTACTACTACTGTTACGGTATACTTTCAGTCTCGTTCGAACCTCATTAAATCATTAAACTTGTTGTTGCTTCTCTTCGTAAACCACCATTAAACCCATCAAGAACCCCAAACCGTTTTCATGTTTCTTTCATTCTTATTTTTTTCTTCTCTTCTCTATTACGAGCAACCGCACCACCATAACTTTCATCACCATTGATAACCATCACCACCGATTACTTATTTCTGTTGTCTTCTTGTTTTCTATTTCGAACCATTTCCACAAACCCATTTGCAGGCTACTGCTATTAAATTACTTCTATTACCATTTAAAACGAAGGAGAATGATGATATGGAGTTGGATGATGATGATGATGAACATTGGAAAAAGATGGAAGACGATGAACAGTATAGGGTGATATTACGTATTAATGGAGAAGGTCGATGATAAGAGTAATGAGAAAAGAATGACGATGATGATTTGCAAACTGCTACGTGTGTGCTCAATGATCTGTAAACAATTATTTTTGGGTCACTACAATTGGGCTCGCAGGCCATAGTGATAGACAAGAAGGCTCATAAGCCCAATATATATATATAAACTACTAATATAAAGAGATTGGGCTCGCAGGCCCAAAATAATAAAATGCTAAATGATAAGTGTTGATCTGGAACGTCGGGTTACGGGAATGAAGAAGAAAAATAAGAACACAGGAATCATATGAAATAAAATTAAATTAGGATTTAGAACAGAAATAAGAAAGCAGAAGAATGGTTGAGGGTATGTTTGGTTAAGGATGTATTCGGGTTAGCGGGACGTCGCAGGTTCAATCCCGGACTTGGGCATTTTTCTTTTAAGGGCTACTTCTTGGAGGTAGTTTACTTATTACTTACTATTATTATTATTATTATTATTATTATTATTATTATTATTATTATTATTATTATTATTATTATTATTATTATTATTATTATTATTATTATTATTGTTATGATTATTATTGTTATGATTATTATTGTTATCATTAAGGTTATAAATATTATTATTATTATCACATGTATAAGTATTATAATTATTATCATTATCATTATTATAAGTATTAATCATATTATTATTAGTAGTAACCTTATCATTTTAGTATTATTACCATTAGTATGATTATGATTATTGTTATTATTAGTATTATGAAAGTAATAAAAAAATTATTATTATCATGAATACTACAATTTGTATTACTTATAATTATTAGTATTATTATTATTAACATAATTACTATTATTATTATTACCATTATCATTTTCATTATTAGTGTTAACATTATTATTAAAGTTATTATTATTAAAAGAGTCAGTATTATCAAAAACTAGTTTTTATAAAATAAATATTATGTATATAAAAATATACTTATTACGTATACTATAATTATATTAAAATTTCATATAGATATATATCAAACATTTTAAACATTTTATTTTATAAATACTTTCACATAACAAACTATTAATTTTTAAATATAATACGGAATATATATAGACATGATAATATAACTAAAGGTATAGATATTAATCATTTTAAAAAATATATACAAAATAAATATATAGATAACAAATAATCTAAGATATAATATAAGTAAACGTTTTTAAATGGAATTTAGTATAAATTCTATATAACTACAAATATATAAATAATATACATATTAATAAATGGACGAATGTGATTTTAATTGTATTTATTAATAGATATACAAATGATATAGGTTCGTGAATCCGAGGTCAACCCTACATTGTTCAGTTGTTCAATGTCGTCATATGTATTTTTACTACAAAATACAGTAGTGTGAGTTCATTTGATTCCCTTTTACTCTTTACATTTTTGGGACTGAGAATACATGCGCTACTTTTACAACTGCTTTATTAAATGCTTTTGAAATACATTTTGAACTGTGAATACATGAAATGCCTTTATAACTGTTTGCGAGATAGACACAAGCAAAACATTCCTCGAATGAATTATGTGGACGTGATAATTGCCACCATTGAATTATGTGGACGTGATAATTGCCATAATTGATATGAATATTTTTCCCCTGGTTATTATTTCTTGGTAACCTAAGAATTAGGGAACATCACTAATTTTGAGAATTAGTGCACGCCTAATTGACGCGAATCCTAAAGGTAGCTACCGGGTTTAACACCCCCACCCAGAATGTTCACTAGACGGAAGGGCTAGTGGGCGTGGTGTTTAGTACTTCAAAGTTTATATGATTATTATATACATACGAGATGTTCTGTTTTGGGGATATTATTATGCGCATTATATGTTAAGGTCGGTTGCTAAGCCAAGTTATGAAAGTAATGAAAAGTGAATGTTATGTATCGAGAGAATGATTTTATACACAGGTTATGTGTATGTTATTTTTGTGCACAAGATATGTGTACGGTTACTAAGAATTATGAAAAATGGTTTCGTACACAAGAAAGGTGTAATGTATTTAAAAGATATCGCATGTACATTACAGGTGGTAATAGGATTTGGGCCCATTTGTACCATGCAGCATTTAAATCTTGTGGTCTATCAAAATGATGAATTTTTATTGTTTATGATAAACTTATGAACTCACCAACCTTTTGGTTGACACTTGAAAGCATGTTTATTCTCAGGTATGAAAGAAATCTTCCGCTGTGCATTTGCTCATATTAGAGATATTACTTGGAGTCATTCATGACATATTTCAAAAAGACGTTGCATTCGAGTCGTCGAGTTCATCAAGATTATTACTAAGTCAATTTTAGTTGGATATATTATGAAATGGTATGCATGCCGTCAACTTTCGAAGTAATGAAATTTGTCTTTTAAAAACGAATGCAATGTTTGTAAAATGTATCATATAGAGGTCAAGTACCTCGCGATGTAACCAAATGTAATGTATTCGTCCAGATGGATTAGGACGGGTCACTACAGTAAGTATTAAACTTATGTTATGAGATTATTATAATAAGACTTATAATAAGGATTAATTAATTATTTAATTATTATAAGGCTTAGTTATTATTTAATTATAATTTAATTATTAAATACTTATGATTTAATAATTATAATTAGAAACTTATGATATAATTAATAATTCATTATTAATTAATAATACTTATGATATGATTAAAATTTATTATTAATTAATAATACTTATATTATGATTAATATTTAATTAATTAATTAAATACTTATGTTATATTAATTATATCCTTTAAACTTATGTTAACTTTAATAATTCATTTTAATTTAATTAAACTTATGATATGACATAATTATACATATATGACTTTAAATAACATTATAACTTATTAATATAACTTATACTTAAAATTCAATGTTGACTAAGTTTGACCAAGGTTGACTTTTGAGTTGACTTTCGGTTGACTTTGACTTTCAATTGACTTTTCTAATTAAGGAAACTTTCCTAAGTTATAACCTTTCCAAAAATAGAAACTTTCCTAAAATAGAAACTTTCTAAAAATAGAAATGATCAAGCGTAGAATGATCGGGTCGGGTTCGGTTCATGCTTGACATCATTGAGAGGGGATTTAAGGGTCAATTGAATTTAACTCTCCGGTCCGGAGTACCGTGAATAACCCCTCGCGAGATGAGGATCTCAACAGGGGTGGTTAAACGTAGACCCACCATCGGCGGGTAGTCCGAGCATCGATGGCTCACGCTAAGTTGTAGGGTTTATGTTCATGGAACGTTACATGTATATCAAGGATGTCTAGTGTAATGCTATGAGTCTGGTAGCGCGGGTATAATTGCGCTATGCGCTGCTGTTCTTAGAGTATATGTATGTGAAAGTGAATTCCAGGTTCTGTTGTTCTGTGGACGAAGTGTTGTATTTATAGGATAACCTTTCTTGTCTTTTATCGCCACGTAATAAGGTTAAAGGGATCGTGACCTGTAAATACTACGTCTTCAAGCGAGCTGATCCGATAAAAGTAAAAAGTATTCTTGTTGGCTCTGACCTTTTGTCTGCCAGGTGTCTTCTGCCAGCTACAGCATCGCCTGACATGTGGATGTTGCCAATGCGCGTGGATGGAACTGGCGCCAAGGTTGTGAGTATAGCGCTCTATGCCTTAGCGCGCACCCTTGTAAATCCTTGTGGCTATGCTGTTTGATGCGCTACATGATCTAATCGGGTATTCATATCATTAAGTCCCCCCAGTTCAATGGTATGTGCAGGTACGGCGCGTGGCGTTGCACTCAACTCGTAACTACCGTTCAATGGTGTGCGCAAGTTTTGCACGTGGCATTGAACTCAACTCATAACTACCGTTCAATGGTGTGTGCAAGTTTTGCGCGCGGCATTGAACTCAACTCGTAACCACCGTTCAATTGTGTGCGCAAGTTTGCGTGCGGCGTTGAACTCAAATCGCAACTATCGTGCAATTGTGTGCGCAAGTTTTGCGTGCGGTGTTGAACTTAACTCGCAATTATCGTGCAGCTATTCTTCTCCACACATCTCCACTTTCTTCTTCCTATATTTCAAAAATATTTTGTCCTGCTGCATTAAAATTAGAGAAATCGAAGTGACGTTTTGTCAGTTGCTACAGTTTTCATTCCGCCATTTTCGCCACCTTTAGTTACCTCGTACTCTTCCCCTTCCATCTTTCGACACGTGGCTCCATCTCCGCCTTTCATATTTTAACCGCCCTTTTTCAACTTCTCTTGAGGCCCCTTCCATGTTTTTACTCCCCTATAAATACCTCATAACCATCTTTCTCAGTTTTTACTTCAGCTGTGCTCTCTAATCCTGCGCAAATCTTATCGGCTTATTACTTCGAATTTGCTTCTTTAGCTTTTTCAGGTTAGCGCGCGCTTAGTTTCTTTTCTTCCGATCTGTTGAATTACTTGTTAATAGATGGCGTCTTCTTCATCTACTTCTGAGCCTCCAAACTGCGAGGTTATTAGGTCTATTATGACAAAGCGCAAAATCGCGTTGTTGGTAGATTGGTACCCACCTTTGGCCAATTTGAATCCTATAGCGCCCTTGCCTGACTAGCGCGCGAATGACATTATTGACGGTAAGGTTAACGTTTATCGACAAGTAATGGTAGAAGGGAATGTTCCCTATCCTCCCACTTCGTTCTTCATGGAGGTCCTTAGCCATTTTAATATTGGTATTGGCCAGCTGCAACCTTATAGCGCGTGTCGCGTTACCCTATTCGAGATGATTTGCCGCTACTATCAATTTCTTCCATCGCTGGATTTGTTTAAGAACGTATTTTCGTACCGTAAAAACCAACAAAGTTGGTATTCTTTCAACGACCGGATTAACTTTGTAAAGCGCCTTAAGGCCAGTGTGTGCAAGAAGTGGAAGAACTCATTCTTCTTTATCGATGATTCTTTTATCCCTCTTGCGTATAGAAATATTTGCGCATGGCACACGGACGCTACGAATGCGCAGTTAAATGTCAGGCCTCCCCTTTCCCCAGACGATCAGCAGAGACTTGGGCATTTTTACAACCGCGAGCTCCCCATCCGCCAATATTGCTCAGACATTTTACGGATCGCTAATATGTGCCCTTATCCGCCTGCCCTGCCAGTTATCAAAGATGCCGATGATAATGGTAGGTGGCAGATGGGCTTTATTTTTGTACTTGTTCTCCTTTCATTACTATTGTCTAACTTAGCTTGTTGAATTTGCAGAGATGCGTCTAGACAGACTTCTTGCTTCACGCGATATCGAGGGCTTTCATACTGAGATGCCCGAAGTGGAGAATCAGGGTGATCAGGTTATGGATATTGACAAGCAAGTTCATGGTGACGCTGCTGTTGGTGCCAGTGGATCTGGTAGCGCCAGTCAGCGCGAAGGTCGTGCAGGTGATGACTCTCTTCAAACAGACGTTGAAGGGGGCAAGGCGAGTGAGCCCCTAACCGAGTGGGAGTAAGCGCAAGCGCGCTAAAAATGGAAAAGGTAATTTTACTTTCCTCAAGTGCTGGGACATTGCGTTGCCTTTTTTCCTGCTAACCAGTTGTCTTCTTATTTGCAGAGGCTCACCTGCAGTTCTACGGTATGAACGATTTGCTGTTGATACCGGATGCTACAGCGACCTCTCATTTCAACTACTTGGAAAACATTAAGCTTCCCAACTACTTTGGGCATCTCTCGCCCGTGGCAGCATGACGCTTCGACGTTCAATTAGCTATGCTGAACTTGATGCGCGCTAAGTGTTGCCTTAAGGAGGCGAAGGCTCGTTTGGACTGCGCCGGATTTCCACACCGGGCATGCTGACTGCTGAACAGATGCATGACCGCATCGTGCATCTGATTTCATATCTTGAGCAGTCAGAAAGGGCTCGTAAGGAGGCGGTCAGCGCCTCGTCGATTCTAGCTGGGGAGAATGCGTCTTTGGCTTCTCAGGTTGAGGGTTTGACTGAAAAGGTCAGGTCCCTCAAGTCTGAAAAGAGCTCTTGGGAAGGAGAGCGTGAAAACTTGACTGATCGCTTAACTACTTGTCAGGTTGATCGTGACACAGCAAAGTGTCAGTTCGAGACCTTAAAGAAGGGTCTCCCTACGCTTGTTGCTCGTGCTTGTGACTCGAAATATGTGAGCGATCTTCTTGTTGACGCCATTCTTGCTTTCAAGGCGGAGGAGAGGCTTGTTTTCTGGAAGAAGATTCAGCCTCACGTCCAATCTTCTAAGGCCTTGGATGCCCTCATTGCCAAGGAAGTGGATCCCCTTACGGCGCAGAAGAGCAAGGGTGTGGAGCCGACGCTGATGAACATCATGGTCCCTTCACTTTTGGCTTTATTCGAAGACCCCGCTGCTGATGCTTATCGTTTATTAAATGATCCATTGTAATTTTGTAATTTCCTTAGGAATGTAATCACTTTCTTGGTAATAATAAAAATTTATTTTGTTGACTTCTCTGTATTGTGCATGGTTTGCATGTTGTAATGCGTTTAAAGTTTACAAGTGTGCGTTAGCAATTTATACTTAAGCATATTTCATTGTTAACCATAGGTTGTATATGCGCGCTGGACCCGATTTTGTCCTTTGCGACTTGTATGTTTCTAAGTGATAATTGTTAAATATCAGTGTGACCAAGTATATGGGTTATGTTCGCGATTCTTGTATGATCATGCGCGTAAGATCATTTGTTTAAAACTTTTGGCTAAGTTTTCATTGATTTTCATCATAATTATACTCGAGGCATGCCAACATTTAACTTATCAAATATATGGTTGTGCATACAATATATGCTTAAGTTAAGCATCCGTGTGTACGCGTCGGGAGTCTTCTAAGTGCGCCAACACTTAGGATTGAGGTCAGGCGCGACCAACGCCGTCGTTTATAGTCATGACTTGCAGATCTCGAGTTATGCGCGGGTTGGTTAGGTCAAACAAGCTTCTGCCGCACGGGTGCCAGAGAAAGCAACCCTTCAAAGGCAGGAGTGCGCTGCCTAAGAGATTATGCGCACTATTTTCAAATTAGAGAGCTACTTTGCATATAATGGCACAAAGATTATGGCAGACGATAACTTGAAGGCAATAATTAGACATAGATAAACATGCGCGTAAAGCGCTTAAGAGACATTGTTTCATCAGTACAAAATTTTAAACATGCGCTAAACATGGCGCGCTTAATAACTTCCTATCTTTCTAATACCAGTAATAGCCGTATCCACTTTGATCATAACTGTAGCCACATGCTCTCTCCTCCCTTAACTTCTCGTCCTTGTATTCTTCGAACTCATAGTCCACGCCGACAATTTCGTCTCCCTCGTCGTTTCCAGCTCCTGAAGAGCCGGCCCCATCTTTCATCGCCTTTGCCGCGACTTGAATACTTCAGATCTGTCTATACCAGTCAAATAGTGTTACAAATCAACGAATGCGCGCTTACCATATTAAAATGAGCACAATCTTGCGCATTTATTGCATTTCATCCGTCAAAGTATGCAAGCGCCAATTTTGCTGTTATGTGGCTGTGCGTGATCTGTGGTTTTAATTTTCAAAATGATTAGCTACATATGTTTGCGTGTACCTGTCGAAGTTGATAGTCCTCTGCGGTAACTTCCTCTGCGGTCCTTAGTATCAATATCCTTCCAATATGTAAAGCTTTTAGTTACTATTGTTTTATTTTTATGTAATAATCGTTTAAATAAATATGTGCGAAGACAAAAGAAGAAAACAACGATTTGAAGACACAAATGACCAAAAAGCTCAAATGTACAAGATACAATCCAAGTGGTTCCATTTATTGATAAGAAACGTCTGAAAATTACAAGAGTACAAGTCACGGAACGCAAAGTACAAGATATCTAAGCATACAAAAAGGCGTTCGAAAATTCGGAACTGAGACATGAACCAACTATCAACGTACGACTCAACGGAGCTAAAATTACAAGTCAACTATGCACAAGAATATAATATAATATATATATATAATTCATAATAATAATAATAATATAATAATAATATAATATAAATAATAATTCTCCGTATGAATCTAACTTTGAAGAATTCAATCATCCAAATCAATATGGACAACATTCAATAACGGACATCAACAAATTTTCAAACTTGGAACAGTGATTACTTTTGCTATAAATAGACGGAGGAATCAACACCAATGGACAGACCTTTTTCAATCTTTCTTTCTCCCTATATGTAATTTATATTTATAATTTTAAGTTTAAGTTAAGATTGATAATAATTGGGTTATTGTAAGAAATGTTTTACGGGTTTTAAAGTCGAAACTCTGTCCGTGTAACGCTACGCGAAAATATTCACTGTAAGCTATGTTCTTCCTTTTTAAATTAATGTCTCGTAACTAAGTTATTATTATGCTTATTTAAGTCGAAGTAATCGTGATGTTTGACTAAATATTAAGACGGGATTATTGAACTTTGGACCATAATTAAGGTTTGGGCAAAAGACCGACACTTGTGGAAATTGGACTATTGACTATTAATAGATGGGGGTATTGTCTAATTGAGTGACAACTCATTGGAGTATGTCGAACCTATCTTAAAATTAATTAACCTAATAATTAATAATGATTATGGTTGTCCTATTTAGTGACGTTCATATGGAATCTATTATAACCATTTAATTAATTATTCGGGTTAGGTAATTGATTATTCAAACTGATCAAGTAGGTAAATTAATATTCATATCTAATCAAAACAGGGGTGGATTACTTACAGTGATAACTGGTGTAATTGTTGACAGAAGTGATAACTGCGTCACACTTTAAATCCTTAATTAGTGTGAATATTTAACTTCGGGTATAAGGGTAATTTAATGAGGACACTCGCACTTTATATTTATGACCGATGGACTATTATGGACAAAAACCAGATAGGTATCAAATAAACCAGGACAAAGGACAATTAACCCGGGTAACAATTAATTAAAATCAAAACGTCAAACATCATGATTACGGAAGTTTAAATAAGCATAATTCTTTTATTTCATATTCTATCGCAATTTTATTTACTGTTATTTTATTTATCGTTATTTATTTATTTTACGCACTTTAATTATTGTCATTTATCTTTACGCTTAAAAATATAAAATCGACAAACCGGTCATTAAACGGTAAAACCCCCCCCCCCCCTTTTTATATTATTTTTACTATATATATTTGTATAAATATAGTTGTTAAAAATATAGTACGTAATCACTAGCTCCCTGTGGAACGAACCGGACTTACTAAAAGCTAAACTACTCTATGATTAGGTACACTGCCTATAAATGTTGTAGCAAGGTTTAGGTATATCCCATATGTAAATTAAATAAAACTTGTGTAGTTTGTATCGTATTTCATATTAAAATAATAATATATTTCGTACACCTTCACTTTAACATTAGTGTGGCTTCTCCTAGTGGGGTGGGTAGTGTTATGATTCCTCGGTAAAGGCAGGTGCTGATGGCGAAGTGTGATAGCGCCGGTTGTCCAAGGATAGCGTCGTATTCCGATTCAGCACGTATCACTTTGAGGTTGACCACCATCGTGTGCGCCCTTTCCCTGTGTTGATCGTCCAGCAAGGTTAACGCTGCCCTAAGTATCCCCTTTGACCATGCTGGGTCTCCACTAATTCCTCTGAACTGATGTTTTATCTTTCTTAAGTTGCGCTTCACTATGTAGGCTAGGTTCTCGAAACAATGAAAGAACATGACATTGACACAGTTGCCAGTATCAATGAGAATTTTATCAATGTGTTGAGTACATTCAGGCATGTAACCTTCTACCACTAGCGGGGCGCATTTCCTCTCGAAAATGGGCTCGCGCGGGAGATGCGCCTTCAGGGTCTCATACAGCAGCAGTGGCTCTTTCTCAACTTTCTTCTTCTTCTCCTATGAAAAGACATAAATGACCTTGTCCTTCTCAACTCCTTCGTTCTCCTTCTTATACCCTCCTGATTCATCCTTCCCGATTTCAAGTGTTTCAACTCTCCACGTTTGAGGCACGCAACCACCTTATCAACCAATGCTTTGCAGCGATTGGTTTCGTGCCATAAGTTATCGTGAAAGTCGTAGAACTTGGACTTATCACGTCGCGCGTAGTCATACATGCGCGCGGGTTTCTCGAACGTTTTAGAGATTGGCTCAGTCACATAGATCTCTTTCAAACTCTTGGTGAGGCTCCTGATTAAAGCTTTCTCGTTTTCCCTGGTGTCATTGTCCCTGTTTCGATGATGTTGCTGGTTGTTGTTGCTCCCTTGGTGATTTTGCTGGTGCTTCCTATCATTGTAGTGATTGTTGTCGTGGTGGCGGTAGGGGCTAGAGTCGTGTTGGCTTCTCCCAAAACCACCTGATTGTCGTCCACCCCTTGCCGAGTCGTAACCGTCGCGCCTACCATTTCCTGGGCTCCTGTAACTCGAGTACCTGGTGGTGTCTTCTTCAGCGCGCATGTGCTCATGCGCTTCCCTTATCGCTTCTGCCAATGTCTCTGGAGGACGCTTCCTCAACTTATGCCACAACGTTAGGTGGCGCTCCCTACAGATTCCGTGTATGAAACCGGATACCTTCAGTGACTCTGCACAGTAGGGAACTCTGGCTACATCTTGAAAATACCTGTCGATGAACTGTCCTAAGGACTCCCCTCTCTCATGCTTGATGTCATGACATTCAACATGCGTCCTTCGAGTTGCGCGTATGTTATGAAAGTTAAGCAGGAAACGCGTTCAGAGATCGTCGTGACAGCTTATAACTGGCGCTGGCAGGTTGTTGAACCACTGCCGAGCTACACCCTCAAGTAGCGGTGGGAACTCCGTGCACTTTGTCTCGTCAGCCCAGCGCTGGTTTCGCGCTATTCCTTCATACTTTTCCAAGAAATCATCTGGGTCTGAGAATCCATCATAGTACCCCAGAGTTAGCGGTATCACGGGCAGCGGCGTAGAAACATGGCTTAGTATGTGCGCCGAGAACTTTTCTCAAGTGGGCACTGTTTCGAAAGAGGGTTTGACGGGTACTCCTTTCATCCCTGCGTACAGGTTTTTGATCATGAGTCTGGCCTTTCCCGGTTGCTCAAACTCATGCACCATATGTAAGACCCTGTTTCCTGTTCTAGTGTAATAGGACGCCGTCCCAAATCCTGGACGCTGTCCTGTCCTTTTATACTGGACGCCGTCCCACAATCTGGACGCCGTCCAAATGTGCTGACGGGACAGCTGGTTAATTTGTTTTAAAATTGAATGGGCATTTTGGTCTTTTACTTTGGTGGCCAGTTTTAAGCCACAAATGGGCAAAGTTGAGCTCATTCAACCTTATCTTCACCAACACTAACACTCTCATCCATATCTAGAGAGAGTAAGAGTTTAGAGAGAGAGAGAGAGAGGTTGATTTGGAGAGGAAGGAGTTGGATTCTCACCAAAGCTTGAGTATTAAAGTTGTTCACCTCGTCAACGACAACATCTTGGTGGTATTGGTAAGTCTCAACTCCGAATTTCATGTTGTTGATTTGATATTAAAGATAGGGTTTGAGATTGTTTAGTTGTGAAACCCTTTTAGATGATGAAGTGGGTTTTTTGTGACTAGTTATTTTTGGTACTTGGCGGGTTTTGGGTTGATTGACGTTTTGGCCATGATTAGGCTTTGATTTTGGGTGTAATCACTTAGTTTAGTAATTATGGAAGTGTTGAAACCCATTTGGATGCTTTGGTTGATTAATTTTGAAATGGGTCAAAGTTAGGGTTTATGTGTTAAATTGGGCAAGATAGGTGTTTAAAATTTATGATTGGTTTAATTGGCGTTAATGGAACCATTATCACTCCAGTTAGTGATTATTGGTGAGTTTGGACTTTGGTTGGGCGTGGAAGTACAATTGGGTCAAGATTTGCACTGGGTGTCAATATGGGTTGGTTTGTAATCCACCCTAATTGTGATGTTTGTTATTATGATAATGAAATAGGTACGTTTCATCAGCGGATTAACGGACTTGGTTGCTTTCTTCAAGACTTCAAGGTGAGTGGAATATTTATACATGTATGTATATAATTTATTTGCTTGTGCGTGATGTGCACAATAGTCGGATTTTGATGCACATCGATGCGACGATATCCGTTTGGACACCTTTAGGAATAGTAACACAATAGCCGGATTTTGCGCACTACCTGTGACATAAGGTTTGTGGACTCGATATATTTATTATAATGCTATTATTTGACCATGGGTCACATAGCCATTTCGTGACTATAGACGTGAGGCATAGCCGTTTTGTCCACATTTAATAATTGTGCACATAGCCGTTTTGTGCACATGGTGTGAGTACTAGCTTGTCTATACTCATACGATGAGCAAGTGATGCCCTAGCCATTTTGGAACACTTGGGGGTGATGCCATAGCCGTTTTGGAACACCTCGGGGTTAGCATACCATAGCCGTTTTGGGCGCCAATGGTTGCTATGAATGGATATGCGTTGTCCAAACTACCCAAGAGTTAGTGATATATTTCGTTGTATACTAATGGATACTATGAATGGATATGCGTTGTCCAAACTACCCAAGAGTTAGTGATATATTTCGTTGTACACTAACGGTTGCTATGAATGGATATGTGTTGCCCGAACCACCCAGGGGTTAGTGATATATTTCGTTGTACGCTAACGGTTGTTATGAACACCGATGGGAAATTCAAGTACCATTCCCTTGTACGATTGGTTAACCATGGTTCATAATTATTGATGTTAGCATTTAATTAATATTATGTTTATTATGCTAATGGTGTTTCCAGTTGTACGGTTTTGATGATACTAGCTTGTGCGAATTGATATACGTGGAAATCGTGGTACGATTGACGTTACTAGCTTTTATGCTTTGATAAACGAGAGTATTGTGGTAAGGTTGATGATGATAGTTTCTTATGCTTTGACATGTGGGATTAATGCGTGGTTTGGGTAAAGGAGTGCAAGTAGGTAAATTATATATGTATGTGTATAATTATTGCATTCACTAAGCATTAGCTTACCCTCTCGTTGACTTTATTTTTATAGGTTCGCATGATGGCGGAAAGTGTAAGTGCCGGGACTAGTGAGCTAGCTAGTGATGCTTAGAAGACTTGGCTTTTGGATTTGATTAGGATTGGGTAGCGTATCCCCAATCACCATGCTCGGTCTATGTTTTGTATTTAAGCTAAAATGGGTCGAAATGGGCACTTTGATGTAATTTGGGTCAATGTGGGCCGGGTGTTGTAAAACTCGATTTTATTGTGAAAATCTCTTAATTATAATTATTATACTGTGTCGTGAAAACCGTTTCGTTTAAAAGTGTCGGGAAGCGGGTTTTTCGCCCGCGTGAATTTGGAAAACTGATCAGGAACTTTTAGTTCATTTGGACGCCGTCCAAAAGGCTTGGACGCTGTCCTGGACTTCACAGCTGGACGCCGTCCAGATGCACTGTCTCACGAAATTGTTTTTTTGAGTCGTGTTTTTGGTATAACGAGGGTTGGGTCGTTACACCATATCATCTGGCGCGGCATTCATCAAAGCATAAATCAGATTGGCTTGACTGTGGGCACGTTGTTCGCGTGTTCGAGTTGGTGATTCCGTGGATGTCCCCCTTCCTACAGACGAAGCTCCCTGCGCAAATGTGGTAGCGCCAGACCCGGGCGTGGTTGGGGAGGCATCTCTCTGAGGTGAAGGTGAGGGTCGCGCGCCCTGTGAGCCAGCAGGACTACTAGAATGGCTGGGGCTATTGTGCGCGGATTCAGTCGTTGTGTAGATGGGTACGAATCCCGTGCTTGTAGTGTTCGAGGCCCATGGTATCGGCCTAATTGCTTCTTGAGTCTTGAAAGATGATGCGGATGCGCCAGGGGGAGGCATCTGGGCGCCTCTTGGTGGCACGTTGTCAGAAGTTCCTGCTGATCCTTTGACGGCTGGCTTAGGTCCTGTAGGCGAGGTAGCTCGCGCTTACGCGGGCTTTTGTACTTCGTGCTTGCTGGCCATTTCAACACATGTTACTGTATCAAAAGGAAACAACCGAGTTGTTAGCGGACATACAGAAAAAAGATCAAATCGAAATCTTTTAATTTGTGTGTCCCACGGATGGCGCCAAATGATCAAGCATAGAATGATCGAGTCGGGTTCGGTCCATGCTTGACATCATTGAGAGGGGATTTAAGGGTCAATTGAGTTTAACTCTCCGGTCCGGAGTACCATGAATAACCCCTCGCGAGATGAGGATCTCAACAGGGGTGGTTAAATGTAGACCCACCATCGGCGGGTAGTCCGGGCATCGATGGATCACGCTAAGTTGTAGGGTTATGTTCATTGAACGTTACATGTATATCAAGGATGTCTAGTGTAATGCTATGAGTCTGGTAGCGCGGGTATAATTATGCTATGCGCTGCTATTCTTAGAGTATATGTATGTGAAAGTGAATTCTAGGGTCCGTTGTTCTGTGGACGAAGTCTTGTATTTATAGGATAACCTTTCTTGTCTTTTATCGCCACGTAATAAGGTTAAAGGGATCGTGACCTGCAAATAGTACGCCTTTAAGCGAGCTGATCCGATAAAAGTAAAAAGTATTCTTGTCGGCTCTGAACTTTTGTCTGCCAGGTGTCTTCTGCCAGCTACAGCATCGCCTGACATGTAGATGCTGCCATTGCTCGCGGATGGAACTGGCGCCAAGGTTGTGAGTATAGCGCTCTATGCCTTAGCGCGCACCCTTGTAAATCCTTGTGGCGATGCTGTTTGATGCGCTACACGATCTGATCGGGTATGCGTATCATTAAGAAACTTTCCAAAAATAGAAACCTTCCTAAAATAGAAACTTTCCTAAAATAGAAACTTTCCAAAAATAGAAACTTTTCAAAAATGGAAACCTTCCGAAATTAGAAACTTTCTAAAAATAGAAAGTACGTATCCTTACGCTGTTCCGATCAAACCGAAGAATACTGAGTGTTGTTCTATGCCTACTTGCAACAAGTACTATAGCTATCATATTAAGACTTGACATAAGTTAGTTATTTATATCGACCTACTTTATTTATAGGTCGGCGTTGTGATCATTCTTGATCACTTACTTCATTTGACGTTCACATTTTTGTGTGGTTACTTCATTGTCGTTAAGGTGAGTTATAGTCCCATTTTTCTATTTTATATCTTTTGGGATGAGAATACATGCATTTTATTTTTCATGTTGGACCCAAGTGGAAGTTGGTTTAAATTATTCATTGTGAGTCGAACAAAAATATTCCCTAATCTGGTAATTGTAATCACTGGTTTCTACTGGTGAACACGAATCCTATGGATAGATCTATCGGGTTTGACAACCCCATTTCGTGCTAGTCGTGCTAGCATTTACAGACGAAATGTATTAGTACTTCGTAATTATTTGAAGATACACTTGTTCAGTGTATATTGTGTTTGGTAAGGGTGGAATTGGTTAAGTGGTTACCAGGTGGCTCACGGGTTAATGGAATAATGTTTTATATGTTTTCGAGCATATAATTTTGTGGTCTAAAAGGAGTCTTTATGTTTTCAAACATAATTTTTTATGGTTTAAATTAAATATTATTTGCAATATTAAGCCTATAATTCACTCAACATTTTTGTTGACAGTTACTCGCATGTTTTATTCTCAGGTTCATGATTGATTACTTCCGCTGTGCTTATAGAGTCTGCATATTTATGATGACAACTTTTGTTAAACATTAACTTGCATTCTATTTTGATACATTAAATTGTGGGTGTTTGTTGACTTTGTTTTGGTCAACTTTTGATTAAGTATTTATGTATGGTTTTTCTAAACTTACATATTTTGGTAGATTTCTTTTATAGGAAATCATTTTTAAATTAAGAATACAAGGTTATTTATTAAATTCATTTAGAGTTATGATCAAGCTATGGGACTAAGATAACGATGGTCATCAAGTGTACTTTGACGGGTCGTTAAAGTTGGTATCAGTGCTCTGGTTGTAGGGAATTAGGCTGCATTGATGTCGTTACCCCAAGTCAATAGGGTGCATTAGTGAGTCTAGCCTACAGCCCGACCTATAACTATTATTATATGTGATTATTTGTATTCTAAGGTATGTATTTTATTGTCATACATACATCTATGTTATGTTCTGAATTCGGGAGGAACTCCCATTCTGATTTAAACGTATTCTCTGACTCGTACGCGTTTATCTTTATAAGAACACCTCAGATGGTGAAACCGAGGAATGTCATTCTTGACTTCTGAAATTCTAGACATTTCTATGTCATCTATTATAGTTATGTATAACGTTTTAGTTATATTACGCGAGATGTTATTCTTGACTTCTAAAATGCTCGGCATTTCAATGCCAGTTATAATGTTTAGGTATATAACATTCTTGTTATATTACGTGCCTTTGTGCTTTGGGTTGCGAACCGGAAACGTCATTCTTGACATTTAAATATTCTTAATGCTTCAAAGATATTTTTATGTCATCGTTACTCTTATTCATTACTTTTGATGTTTTTGTCTCTTGTGCTATCCTTAGCACATTGTTTAAGAAATCATTTTAGAGAAATTGTGTGGAAATTCGAGGTTGATCGCGTGTCCTGACCTCATGTAGTGCTATTGGAATGGAACTATGAATTAGTATAATATAATGACGTCAGGCCAACATGGTTATATTACGGTAATTCATATAGAAACTCCAATATTGTGACATGAGGAATAGAAGGTGAATCAAAGAAAATCCTCATGCTATCCATTCAAAAATTCTAATGTTGCTACATGAGTAAGGAAGATACTCATTTTCTTTTTTTGTTGATATACGAGAAACTTGTTTTAAGCAAACTACCTATCTCATGCTTTATCCTTCATACCTCACTTGTTAGCAACAGCTTCGCACGTGGACAGTTTTGGCCCAAGGACTTATGTCCTGATAATAATCAAAACAATATTTAACTCATTGGTTTTCATGACCTCATGACATTTGTGGGTCAAATGTCGCACGACGATTCAAGTCCTTTACCCGATCTTCCACAATCTTACTCCAACTCGTAACCTCTGAAATACGAATACTCTGTTTATCGGAATTTTTTACACATTTGTTTAAATTGTGCGGTCCCGATGAGATATATGGACGAATGGAGGTAATAAGATTTTCTATCAAGTATGCAATTTATAGAATCACATATATACGTATAAAATCAAATAAATAAATAAATCTACCTTAACTTATTTTGGTTAGTGCATACTAATGTATACCTTCAATTTTTTTTAAAACCACTCCTTTATTGAGTTGTTTAATTAAGTCAAATTGTTTTATGTAAAAAGGTACACGTTGTACATACTTCTAAATTTACTAAGAACTTCGTTCCGTTTATGTCTTCACATTAAACGTTTAAAGGTTTTCCAAAACTTCTTTGGTTGTTTTTATTAAAGATTTTCGTATTAATCTACATCGGGTATGGATCACACTTCTTCTCATCCTCTGTATAGGGATGAAACTTACCATTAAGATACTTGTTAAAAACTCTTACGCCACTTTGGATGGCGGTTTTATAAAATTGTTGGGAAGTCTTTGCGCTCATAAAATTTTCTCTCTTGTGGTTGGACATGACCGAAACGCGGACCGATAGATCAGTTTTTCGAGGTACGTTCAGTGGTCACCCTGTTCTCAGGAAAGGCACTGGGTGGGTTTTTACCCCAACTATTGTTATAGTTGGTATCACAAATAGATATTGCACTACACCGTTTGAGAAGCTTCTACTCTCGATATCGTCTGCTAATCGCAACACTCTCGTAAACATCAATCCTATGATTAAATACTTTGAGGTGCACGAAATCATTTTTGGAGGTTCATCTCACCTGGAGACGACTATTCTTTATAACCCATGGTTCACGTTCCTTTTCATCCGCACATAAATTGAAGAATAAGGATGAATCCTAGATTGACTCGCTCATTGTGCGAGGAGTTCACCCTCGATGAAAGATCACACTTTTCGTACGTTTTCCCTTTGGAAATGTAATGAAAATTTACTTTGAAGTCCATGATCCTCGTTAT
The DNA here is from genome assembly GCF_046630445.1 of Rutidosis leptorrhynchoides. Taxonomy (NCBI): domain Eukaryota; kingdom Viridiplantae; phylum Streptophyta; class Magnoliopsida; order Asterales; family Asteraceae; genus Rutidosis; species Rutidosis leptorrhynchoides. The sequence goes on along the minus strand of NC_092335.1, from coordinate 39,469,202 downwards.
CTCCTTTGAGAGAATTGCCTTAAATATCTATGCCACTGATGTGACTACTCCATATATTTCTTCCTTCATTGTTGCAACTATATTTCATTCGACCCAGTTCGTCCCCTTGGGGAGCTCCTGTTTTGTTTGTAAAGAAGAAGAATAGTTTGGTGTATTGATTATCCCGAATTGAACAAGCTTACTGTTAAGAATTGTTATCCTCTTCTGAGAATTGATGATCTGTTCGATCAACCTCAAGGTTCGTCTGTTTATTCTAAAATTGATCTCTGTTCTAGCTATCACCAATTATGCGTTAAAGAGACTGATATTCCCGAAAACCATTTTCCGTACCCATTATGGTCACTACGAATTTCTTGTTATGCCATTCGGATTGACTAACACACCTGCTATGTTCATGGACCTCATGAACCGTGTGTTTAGACCTTATCTGGATAAATTCGTTATCGTTTTCATCGATGATATTCTCATCTATTCCAAGAGTGATCAAGAGCATGAAGAACATTTAAAGTTAGTGCTCGATTTGTTAAGAAAAGAATAGCTGAATGCTAATTTTTCGAAATGTGCATTCTGGCTGAAAGAAGTTCAATTCCTTGGACACGTTGTTAGTAAGAAGGGACTCCGATTTGATCCGGCTAAGATTTAGGCGATTGAGAAGTGGGAAATTCCGAAAACTTCTACTCAGATTCGTCAGTTTCTAGGACTAGCAGGCTATTATAAAGAGTTCATTCAAGATTTCTCTCAATAGCTAAACCTCTGACTGCGTTAACGCACAAGGGGAATAAGTATGAGTGGAAGGATGAACATGATGCTGCTTTTCAAACTCTGAAGAAGAAGTTAACTTTCGCTCCGATATTGTCACTACCTGAGGGTAATGATGATTTTGTTGTTTATTGTGATGCTTCACGCCAGGGCTTTGGTTGTTGTGACGACCCAGAAATTTCTGACCAAATTTAAACCTAACCTTTATATGTTTCCGACACGATAAGCAGAATTTGTAATGTTGAATCTCAAAAAGTTTAGAACTACATTCATGTAATCAATTACCCTTTGACCGTGTTCGACGATTCACGAACAATTATGTGTATATAAATATGTATATATAATATATAATATTAACTAAAAACATTAACAAAGTATTAGATATATGATACTTTACATAAACATATTTGTTTCGTTATATTTATCGACAGAATTAAGAGATAATATCAAATGATTGAATTATCAGATACATTATGATATGATTACGGGCCAATGTTATGAGGTCCACTGTGATTTAAGAAATCTATTCTTTTTGACAATATTCGGAAAATGGTAAAGTGATCTATAAGTAAGAACGTGGAGTGTAAATAACTTAGATGTTGGATATCAACAAGTTAAGTAACTCGACATTTTTCATTAAGATGATTTCATACGTTTATTAAACCTTTGGACTTTATCCCATGCTTCACCAACAGACTGTAATTTAAAAACTTGAAACCTATTATGAATATATATAATTCTACTTTTCTAAAATGTTTTATGATATAACGATTTAAATTAATATTAAATATATTTATACGCGTATTATACGTACATAGTTTTATACTTTTACTATACTTTAACTTTACCTTTACTTTACTTTTACTTTACTTTAACTTTAATAATTTACTTTAATAATTCACTTTAATAATTCACTTTAATAATTCATACTTTAATAATTTACTTTAATAATTCATACTTTAATAATTCACTTTAATAATTTATACTTTAATAATTCACTTTAATAATTAATACTTTAATAATTCATTTTAATAATTCATACTTTAATAATTCACTTTAATAATTCATACTTTAATAATTCACTTTAATAATTCAAAAATCTATTATAAATAGAATTCAATAGGTTTCATTATTTCATAGAAACTTAAAAATATATTTCTCTAAACTCTCTCAATCGAATTACATATATATATTTACTTAGTATTATTTCAAGATATTATTAGTATACATAAAATACTACGACGGAGTTATATTCAGACGATTTCAAAATAAGTTTTCAAACGGGATAGAGCTAAGGAAATTATGGGCTATAGCTATGGAGGTTATGGGTATTGTTCGAGGGTATTGCTCGTGAGGTCAACCTAACATTTATCATTTTCGTTGCGTCTACGTACTTTCCTGCAATATTGAATCACAATATTGATACGTGAGCATTTATATCTTATCTTTTATATATTAATAGTGTATCCCTGACTAGTGCTCGAGTATATATGATTATGCATGTTTGTATGCATAGTTTCGTCGTTAAATAGTTTATGATAAATCACGAATTTGATACATATGCTACTAAGATAAGGTATATGATATGCATGTCGTTGAAAAGCTTAAGAAAAATTAATAACTTTTCAATTAGAAATCGTGTGGGTTCGATGAACGGATTAAAAGATATGGTCAACTGAATTATTATTAATTTTAATATTATTATTAAAACGATTATTATAATTGTTATCAGTTGATGTTATTACTAAAATTATCTTTATTACTAAAAATTAATATTTTTATTGAAACTATCATTTTATTATTTTTATCATTATTATTATTATCAATGTTATTTTATCAAATAAATATGCGTACAAAGATATTTTTACCACACGTAATATAATTACATTAATAATACATACCACTATATTTTTATGATATTAAGTAAATTTTATAAATTTTATTACTTGAGATATATAAAAGTATATTTTTATCATATATGAATTTAAATATAAATTTTTATTTATTAATAAATGACTTGTATTATTTAGTATAATAAGATCTGATAAATATATTTAAATATATAAAACGACTATATATAAGTTATATAATAAACATGTATAGATTTTGGAAGTCATTTTGGGTCAAGTTGACTTTTGTTGACTTTTGCATGTCGGTCTCGAGCATTAGGATTGTGATACACTACGACTTGACCTAAATTGTTAGACAGATATTGACCAACATATAAATATATATACTTAATATAGGTTCGTGAATCCGAGACAAACCCTGCACTTGTTCAGTGCCGTCATATACATAATTGCTACGAAATACAGTATTGTGAGTTTCATTACTCCCTTTTTATATATATTTTTGGGCTGAGAATACATGCACTGTTTTATAACTGTTTTACGAAATGGACACAAGTACTAAAAACATATTCTAC